>NC_092233.1:48480099-48553496 GCF_036320965.1 Panulirus ornatus
AATAGAGTGAATTGGAGCGATGTGGTATACCAGGGTTGACATGCTGTCAGTGGATTGAATCAGGGCATGTGAAGCATCTGGGGTAAACCATGGAAAGCTGTGTAGGTATGTGTATTTGCGTGTGTGGACGTATGTATATACATGTGTATGGGGGTGGGTTGGGCCATTTCTTTCGTCTGTTTCCTTGCGCTACCTCGCAAACGCGGGAGACAGCAAAAAAAAATATATATATATATATATTATCCCTGGGGATAGGGGAGAAAGAATACTTCCCACGTATTCCCTGCGTGTCGTACAAGGCGACTAAAAGGGGAGGGAGCGGGGGGCTGGAAATCCTCCCCTCTCAATTTTTTTTTTTTTTTTTTTTTTTTTTTTCCAAAAGAAGGAACAGAGAAGGGGGCCAGGTGAGGATATTCCCTCAGTGGCCCAGTTCTCTGTTCTTAACGCTACCTCGCTAACGCGGGAAATGGCGAATAGTTTGAAAAAAAAAAAAAAAAAAAAAAATATATATATATATATATATATATATATATATATATATATATATATATATATATATATATGTATGGAGTTATGGAAAATGATATGGTAAACAGAGAAGAGGTAGTAAAAGCTTTGCGGAACATGAAAGCTGGCAAGGCAGCGGGTTTGGATGGTATTGCAGTAGAATTTATTAATAAAGGGGGTGACTGTATTGTTCACTGGTTGGTAAGGTTATCTAATGTATGTATGGTTCATGGTGAGGTGCCTGAGGACTGGCGGAATGCTTGCATAGTGCCGTTGTACAAAGGCAAAGGAGATAAGAGTGAGTGCTCAAATTACAGAGGTATAAGTTTGCTAAGTATTTCTGGTAAATTATACGAGAGGGTATTGATTGAGAGGGTGAAGGCATGTACAGAGCATCAGATTGGGGAAGAGCAGTGTGGTTTCAGAAGTGGTAGAGGATGTGTGGATCAGGTGTTTGCTTTGAAGAATGTATGTGAGAAATACTTAGAAAAGCAAATGGATTTGTATGTAGCATTTAGGGATCTGGAGAAGGCATATGATAGAGTTGATAGAGATGCTCTGTGGAAGGTATTAAGGATATATGGTGTGGGAGGCAAGTTGTTAGAAGCAGTGAAAAGTTTTTATCGAGGATGTAAGGTATGTGTAAGTGTAGGAAGAGAGGAAAGTGATTGGTTCTCAGTGAATGTAGGTTTGTGGCAGGGGTGTGTGATGTCTCGATGGTTGTTTAATTTGTTTATGGAGGGTGTTGTTAAGGAGGGGAATGCAAGATTTGGAAAGGGGCAAGTATGCAGTCTGTTGTGGATGAGAGAGCTTGGGAATTGAGTCAGTTGTTGTTCGCTGATAATACAGCACTGGTAGCTGATTCATGTGAGAAACTGCAAAAGCTGGTGACTGAGTTTGGGAAAGTGTGTGAAAGTAGAAAATTGAGAGTAAATGTGAATAAGAGTAAGGTTATTAGGTACAGTAGGGTTGAGGGTCAAGTAAATTGGGAGGTAAGTTTGAATGGAGAAAAACTGGAGATGGTGAAGTGTTTTGGATATCTGGGAGTGGATATGGCAGTGGATGGAACCATGGAAGCGGAAGTGAATCAGAGGGTTGAGGAGGGGGCGAAAATTCTGGGAGCATTGAAGAATGTGTGAAAGTCGAGAACATTATCTCACCCTCTTCTGCTCTCTCAACCACGCTCTTTTTATTACCACACACCTCTCTTACCCTATCATTACTTACTCGATCAAACCACCTCACACCACATATTGTCCTCAAACATCTCATTTCCAGCACATCAACCCTCCTCCGCACAACTCTATCTATAACCCACGCCTCGCAACCATATAACATTGCTGGAACCACTATTCCTTCAAACATACCCATTTTTGCTTTCCAAAATAACGTTCTCGACTTCCACACATATTTCAACGCTCCCAGGACCTTCGCCCCCTCCCCACCCTATGATTCACTTCTGCTTCCATGGTTCCATCCACAGCCAAATCCACTCCAAGATATCTAAAACACTTCACTTCCTCCAGTTTCTCTCCATTCAAACTTACCTCCCAAATGACTTGTCCCTCAACTCTACTGTACCTAATAACCTTGCTCTTGTTCACATTTACTCTCAGCTTTCTTCTTTCACACACTTTACCAAACTCAGTCACCAGCTTCTGCAGTTTCTCACATGAATCAGCCACCAACACTGTATCATCAGCGAACAACAACTGACTCACTTCCCAAGCTCTCATCCACAACAGACTGCATACTCGCCCCTCTTTCCAAAACTCTTGCATTCACCTCCCTAACAACCCCATCCATAAACAAATTAAACAACCATGGAGACATCATGCACCCCTGCTGCAAACCAACATTCACTGAGAACCAATCACTTTCCTCTCTTCCTACTCGTACACATGCCTTACATCATCAATAAAAACTTTTCGCTGCTTCTAACAACTTGCCTCCCACGCCACATATTCTTAATACCCTCCACAGAGCATCTCTATCAACTCTATCATATGCCTTACCCAGATCCATAAATGCTACATACAAATCCATTTGCTTTTCTAAGTATTTCTCACATACATTTTTCAAAGGAAACACCAGATCCACACATCCTCTACCAATTCTGAAACCACACTGCTCTTCCCTAATCTGATGCTCTGTACATGCCTTCACCCTCTCAATCAATACCCTCCCATATAATTTACCAGGAATACTCAACAGACTTATATACCTCTGCAAATTAAGCACTCACTTTTATCCCCTTTGCCTTTGTACAATGGCACTATGCAAGCATTCCGCCAATCCTCAGGCACCCCACCATAAGTCATACATACATTAAATAATCTTACCAGCCAGTCAACAATACAGTCACCCCTTTTCTAATAAATTCCACTGCAACACCATCCAAACCTGCTGCCTTGCCACCTTTCATCTTCCACAAAGCTTTTACAACCTCTTCTCTGTTTAACAAATCATTCTCCCTAACCTTCTCACTTTGCACACCACCTTGACCAAAACACCCTATATCTGCCACTCTATCATCAAACACATTCAACAAACCTTCAAAATACTCACTCCATCTCCTTCTCACATCACCACTACTTATCACCTCCCCATTAGCCCCCTTCACTGATGTTCCCATTTGTTCCCTTGTCCTATGCACCCCATTTACCTCCTTCCAAAACATCTTTTTATTCTCCCTAAAATCTAATGATACTATCTCACCCAACTCTCATTTGCCCTCTTTTTCACCTCTTGCACCTTTCTCTTGACCTCATGCCTCTTTCTTTTATACATCTCCCAGTCATTTGCATTATTTCCCTGCAAAAAACTTCCAAATGCCTCTCTCTTCTCTTTCACTAATAATCTTGCTTCTTTATCCCACCACCCACAACTCTTTCTAATCTGCCCACCTCCCATGCTTCTCTTGCCACAAGCATCTTTTGCACAGGCCATCACTGCTTTCCTAAATACATCTCATTCCTCCCCCACCCCCACTTTTTTTTTATTATACTTTGTCGCCGTCTCCTGTGTTAGCGAGGTAGCGCAAGGAAACAAATGAAAGAATGGCCCAACCCACCCACATACACATGTACATACATACACGTCCACACACACACATATATATACCTATAAATCTCAACGTATTCATATATATATACACACAAAGACATATACATATTTTCACATGTACATAATTCATAGTTTGCCCTTATTCATTCCCATCACCACCCCGCCAAAAATGAAATGATAACTACCTCCCCGCCATGTGCACGAGGTAGCACAAGGAAAAGACAACAAAGGCCACATTCGTTCACACTCAGTCTCTAGCTGTCATGTATGATGCACTGAAACCACAGTTCCCTTTCCACATCCAGGCCCTACAAAAAATTCCATGGTTTACCCCAGATACTTCACATGCCCTGGTTCAATCCATTGACAGCATGTCAACCTCGGTATACCACATTATTCCAATTCACTCTATTCCTTGCATACCTTTCATCCTCCTGCATGTTCAGGCCCTAATCAATCAAAATCGTTTTCACAACATTTTTCCACCTCCAATTTGGTCTCCCACTTCTCCTCGTTCCCTCCACCTCTGACACATATATCCTCTTTCTCAATCTTTCCTCACTCATTCTCTCCATTTATCTATTTATCTATTTATTTATCTACCTATTTATCATACTTTTTCGCTGTCTCCCACATTAGCGAGGTAGCGAAAGGAAACAGACGAGAGAATGACCCAAAACACCCACATACACATTTATATAAATACATGTCCACACATGCAAATATACATAACTATACATTTCAATGTAGACATATATATATACATACGCAGACATATACATATATACACATGTACATAATTCATACTTGCTGCCTTCATTCATTCCTGATGCCACCCTGCCACACATGAAATGACACCCTCCTCCCCCCGCATGCCCACGAGGTAGCACTAGGAAAAGACAACAAAGGCCACATTCGTTCACTCAGTCTCTAGCTGTCATGTATAATGCACCGACACCACAGCTCTCTTTCCACTTCCAGGCCCCACAAAACTTTCCATGGTTTACCCCAGACGCTCCACATGCCCTAGTTCAATCCACTGACAGCACGTCAACCCCAGTATACCACATCGTTCCAATTCACTCTAGTCCTTGCAAGCCTTTCACCCTCCTGCATCTTCAGGCCCCGATCACTCAAAATCTTTTTTACTCCATCCATCCACCTCCAATTTGGTCTCCCACTTCTCATTCCCTCCACCTCTGACACACATATCCTCTTGGTCAATCTTTCCTCAGTCATTCTCTCCATGAGACCAAACCATTTCAAAACCCTCTTCTGCTCTCTCAACCACACTCTTTTTATTACCACACATCTCTTTTACACTTTCATTACTTACTTGATCAAACCACCTCACACCACATATCATCCTCAAACATCTCATTTCCAACGCATCCACCCTCCTCCGCACATCTCTATCTCTAGCCCACACCTTGCAACAATATAACATTGTTGGAACCACTATTCTTTCAAACATACCCATTTTTACTTTCCGAGATAATGTTCTCACCTTCCACACATTTTTCAATGCTCCCAGAACTTTCGCCCCCTTCCCCACCCTGTGAATCACTTCCGCTCCATGGATCCATCCGCTGCCAAATCCACTCCCAGATATCTAAAACACTTCACTTCCTCCAGTTTTTCTCCATTCAAACTTACCTCCCAATTGACTTGACCCTCAACCCTACTGTACCTAATACCTTTACTTTTATTCACATTTACTCTCAGCTTTCTTCTTTCATACACTTTACCAAACTCAGTCACCAGCTTCTACAATGTCTCACCCAAATCAGCCACCAGTGCTGTATCATCAGCAAACAACAACTAACTCACTTCCCAAGCTCTCTCATCCACAACAGACTGCATACTTGCCCCTCTCTCCAAAACTCTTGCACTCACCTCCCTAACAACCCCATCCATAAACAAATTAAACAACCATCACGCACCCCTGCCACAAACTGATGTTCACTGAGAACCAATCACTTTCCTCTCTTCCTACTCGTACACATGCCTTACATCCTCGATAAAAACTTTTCACTGCTTCTAACAACTTGCCTCCCACACCATATATTCTTAATACCTTCCACAGAGCATCTCTATCAACTCTATCATATGCCATCTCCAGATTCATAATTTTTTTTTTCATACTATTCGCCATTTCCCGCATTAGCAAGGCAGCGCTGAGAACAGAGGACTGGGCCTTTGAGGGCATATGCTCACCTGGCCCCCTTCTCTGTTCCCTCTTTTGGAAAATTAAAAAAAAAAAGTGAGAGGGGAGGATTTCCAGCCCACCGCTCCCTCCCCTTTTAGTCGCCTTCTACGACACGCAGGGAATACGTGGGAAGTATTCTTTCTCCCCTATCCCCAGGATAAATTCATAAGATTCATAAATGCTACATACAAATCCATTTGTTTTTCTAAGTATTTCTCACATACATTCTTCAAAGCAAATACCTGATTAACACATCCTCTACCACTTCTCTAACCACACAGCTCTTCCCCAGTCTGATGCTCTGTACATACTTTCACCCTCTCAATCAATACCCTACCACATAATTTCCCAGGAATACACAACAAACTTATACCTCCATAACTTGAACACTCACCTTCATCCCCTTTGTCTTTGTACAATGGCACTATGCATGCATTTCGTCAATCCTCAAGCACCTCACCATAAGTCATACATACATTAAATATCCTTACCAACCAGTCAACAACACAGTCACCCCCTTTTTTAATAAATTCCACTGCAATACCATCCAAACCCACTGCCTTGCTAGCTTTCATCTTATGCAAAGCTTTCATTCTCCCTAACCCTATCACTTCACACACCACCTCAACCAAAACACCCTATATCTACCACTCTATCATCTAAAACATTCAACAAACCATCAAAATACACATTCCATCTTCTCACATCACCACTACTTGTTATTACCTTCCAATTAGCCCCCTTCAACGATGTTCTCATTTGTTCTCTTGTCTTACGCACTTTACTTACCTCCTTCCAAAACATCTTTTTATTCTCCCTAAAATTAAATGATACTCTCACCCCAATTCTCATTTGCCCTCTTTTTCACCTCTTGCACCTTTCTCTTGACCTCCTGCCTTTTTCATTTATACATCTCCTAGTCATTTGCACTATTTCCTGCAAAAATCATCCAAATGCCTCTCTCTTCTCTTTCACTAATAATCTTACTTCTTCATCCCACCACTCACTACCCTTTCTAATCTGCCAACCTCCCATGCTTCTCATGCCATAAGCATCTTTTGTGCAAGCCATCACTGCTTCCCTAAATACATCCCATTCCTCCCTCACTCCTCTTACGTCCTTTGCTCTCACCTTTTCCATTCTGCACTCAGTCTCTCCTGGTACTTCCTCACACAAGTCTCCTTCCCAAGCTCACTTACTCTCACCACTCTCTTCACCCCAACATTCTCTCTTCTGAAAACCTCTACAAATCTTCACCTTCTCCTCTACAAGATAATGATCAGAAATCCCTTCAGTTGCACCTCTCAGCACATAACATCCAAAAGTCTCTCTTTCACATGCCTATCAATTAACACGTAATCCAATAATGCTCTCTGGCCATCTCTCCTACTTACATAAGTATAATTATGTATATCTCTCCTTTTGAACCAGGTATTCTCAACCACCACTCTTTTTTCATCACACAATCTACAAGCTCTTCACCATTTCCATTTAAAACACCGAGCACCCCATGTACACCAATTACTCTCTCAACTGCCACATTACTCACCTTTGCAGTCAAATCATCCATCACTATAACACAGTCTCGTGCATCAAAACCACTAACACACTCATTCAGCTGCTCCCAAAACACTTGGTTCTCATGATCTTTCTTCTCATGCCCAGGAGCATATGCACCAATAATCACCCATCTCTCTCCATCCATTTTCAGTTTTACCCATATCAACCGAGAGTTTACTTTCTTACATTCTATCACATACTCCCACAACTCCTGTTTCAGGAGTACTGCTACTCCTTCCCTTGCTCTTGTCCTCTCACTAACCCCTGACTTTACTCCCAAGACATTCCCAAACCACTCTTCCCCTTTACCCTTGAGCTTCGTTTCACTCAGAGCCAAAACATCCAGGTTCCTTTCCTTAAACATACTACCTATCTCTCCTTTTTTCTCATCTTGGTTACATCCACACACATTTAGACACCCCAATCTGAGCCTTCTAGGAGGATGAGCACTCCCTGCGTGACTCCTTCTTCTGTTTCCCCTTTTAGAAAGTTAAAATACAAGAAGGGGAGGGTTTCTATGCCCCCGCTCCCATCCCCTTTAGTCGCCTTCTACGACACATGAGGAATGCATGGGAAGTATTCTTTCTCCCCATCATCTATTATCTATCCCCTATTATCCCTGGGGATAGGGGAGAAATATTAAATGTAAATTGAATAAATGAAGTACATTATACACCTGCTCACAACTGAGGTGCTCGTCAGCTACGAGTTTTGCAAATTCATCCACATAATCATCAGCTCCTTCGTGGGTGGCAGACCGCTATAATCCGCACACTTTATTCATGGAAATTCTATGATACTTCTTGAATCTTGGAATCCATCCTTCACTATAGTCACGCTCATGTTGTAATTTAAGTTTTTTATGGAACAACTTAACCTGGTCCATTATCATGCTGTTAACTGACAAGTGGCTGATTCATGTGAGAAACTGCAGAAGCTGGTGACTGAGTTTGATAAAGTGTGTGAAAGAAGAAAGTTGAGAGTAAATGTGAATAAGAGCAAGGTTATTAGGTACAGCAGGGTAGAAGGTCAAGTCAATTGGGAGGTAAGTTTGAATGGAGAAAAACTGGAGGAAGTGAAGTGTTGTAGATATCTGGGAGAAGATTTGGCAGTGGATGGAACCATGGAAGTGGAAGTGAATCATAGGGTGGGGGAGGAGGCGAAAATTCTTGGAGCCTTGAAGAATGTGTTGAAGTCGAGAACATTATCTCGGAAAGCAAAAATGGCTATGTTTGAAGGAATAGTGGTTCCAACAATGTTGTATGGTTGCGAGGCGTGGGCTATGGATATAGTTTTGCGCAGGAGGGTGGATGTGCAGGAAATGAGATGTTTGAGGACAATATGTGGTGTGAGGTGGTTTGATAGAGTAAGTAATGAAAGAGTAAGAGATATGTGGTAATAAAAAGAGCATGTTGAGAGAGAAGAAGAGGGTATTTTGAAATGGTTTGGACACATGGAGAGAATGAGTGAGGAAAGCTTGACCAAGAGGATATGTGTGTCAGAAGTGGAGGGAACGAGAAGAAGTGGGAGACCAAATTGAAGATGGAAAGATGGAGTGAAAAAGTTGTTGAGTGATCAGGGCCTGAACATGCAGGAGGATGAAAGGTGTGCAAGGAATAGAGTGAATTGGGACGATGTGGTATATCGGGGTCGACGTGCTGTCAATGGAATGAACCAGGGCATGTGAAACATCTGGGGTGAACCACGGAAAGTTCTGTGGGGCCTGGATGTGGAAAGGGAGCAGTGGCTTCGGTGCATTTTTACATGACAGCTAGGGACTGAGTGTGAACGAAAGTGGCCTTTGTTGTCTTTTCCTAGCGCTACCTCGCACACATGAGGGGGGAGGGAGTTGTTATTTCATGTGTGGCGAGGTGGCGATGGGAATGAATAAAGGCAGACAGTATGAATTATGTACATGTGTGTATATGTATATGTCTGTGTGTGTGTGTATATATATGTATACATTGAGATGTATAGGTATGTATATTTGCATGTGTGGACATGTATGTATATACATGTGTATGTGGGTGGGTTGGGCCATTCTTTTGTCTGTTTCCTTGCGCTACCTCGCTGACGCAGGGGACAGTGACAAAGCAAAATAAATAAATAAATAAATAAATAAATAAATAAATATATATATATATATATATATTTGGTAAACAGAGAAGAGGTAGTAAAAGCTTTGCGGAAGATGAAAGCCGGCAAGGCAGCAGGTTTGGATGGTATTGCAGTGGAATTTATTAAGAAAGGGGGTGACTGTATTGTTGACTGGATGGTAAGGTTATTTAATGTATGTATGACTCATGGTGAGGTGCCTGAGGATTGGCGGAATGCGTGCATAGTGCCATTGTACAAAGGCAAAGGGGATAAGAGTGAGTGCTCAAATTACAGAGGTATAAGTTTGTTGAGTATTCCTGGTAAATTATATGGGAGGGTATTGATTGAGAGGGTGAAGGCATGTACAGAGCATCAGATTGGGGAAGAGCAGTGCGGTTTCAGAAGTGGTAGAGGATGTGTGGATCAGGTGTTTGCTTTGAAGAATGTATGTGAGAAATACTTAGAAAAGCAAATGGATTTGTATGTAGCATTTATGGATCTGGAGAAGGCATATGATAGAGTTGATAGAGATGCTCTGTGGAAGGTATTAAGAATATATGGTGTGGGAGGCAAGTTGTTAGAAGCAGTGAAAAGTTTTTATCGAGGATGTAAGGCATGTGTACGTGTAGGAAGAGAGGAAAGTGATTGGTTCTCAGTGAATGTAGGTTTGCGGCAGGGGTGTGTGATGTCTCCATGGTTGTTTAATTTGTTTATGGATGGGGTTGTAAGGGAGGTAAATGCAAGAGTCCTGGAAAGAGGGGCAAGTATGAAGTCTGTTGGGGATGAGAGAGCTTGGGAAGTGAGTCAGTTGTTGTTCGCTGATGATACAGCGCTGGTGGCTGATTCATGTGAGAAACTGCAGAAGCTGGTGACTGAGTTTGGTAAAGTGTGTGGAAGAAGAAAGTTGAGAGTAAATGTGAATAAGAGCAAGGTTATTAGGTACAGTAGGGGTGAGGGTCAAGTCAATTGGGAGGTGAGTTTGAATGGAGAAAAACTGGAGGAAGTGAAGTGTTTTAGATATCTGGGAGTGGATCTGTCAGCGGATGGAACCATGGAAGCGGAAGTGGATCATAGGGTGGGGGAGGGGGCGAAAATTTTGGGAGCCTTGAAAAATGTGTGGAAGTCGAGAACATTATCTCGGAAAGCAAAAATGGGTATGTTTGAGGGAATAGTGGTTCCAACAATGTTGTATGGTTGCGAGGCGTGGGCTATGGATAGAGATGTGCGCAGGAGGATGGATGTGCTGGAAATGAGATGTTTGAGGACAATGTGTGGTGTGAGGTGGTTTGATCGAGTAAGTAACGTAAGGGTAAGAGAGATGTGTGAAAATAAAAAGAGCGTGGTTGAGAGAGCAGAAGAGGGTGTTTTGAAATGGTTTGGGCACATGGAGAGAATGAGTGAGGAGAGATTGACCAAGAGGATATATGTGTCGGAGGTGGAGGGAACGAGGAGAAGAGGGAGACCAAATTGGAGGTGGAAAGATGGAGTGAAAAAGATTTTGTGTGATCGGGGCCTGAACATGCAGGAGGGTGAAAGGAGGGCAAGAAATAGAGTGAATTGGAGTCATGTGGTATACAGGGGTTGACGTGCTGTCAGTGGATTGAAGCAAGGCATGTGAAGCGTCTGGGGTAAACCATGGAAAGCTGTGTAGGTATGTATATTTGCGTGTGTGGACGTGTGTATGTACATGTGTATGGGGGGGGGTTGGGCCATTTCTTTCGTCTGTTTCCTTGCGCTACCTCGCAAACGCGGGAGACAGCGACAAAGTATAAAAAAAAAAAAAAAAAAAAAAAAAAAATATATATATATATATATATATAGGGGAGAAAGAATACTTCCCACGTATTACCTGCGTGTCGTAGAAGGCGACTAAAAGGGGAGAGAGCGGGGGGCTGGAAATCCTCCCCTCTCGTTTCTTTTAAATTTTCCAAAAGAAGGAACAGAGTACGAGGCCAGGTGAGGATATTCCTCAGAGGCCCAGTCCTCTGTTCTTAACACTACCTTGCTAACGTGGGAAATGGCGAATAGTACGAAAGAAAGAAAGATTATATATATGTGTGGAAGTCGAGAACATTATCTCGGAAAGCAAAAATGGGTATGTTTGAAGGAATAGTGGTTCCAACAATGTTGTATGGTTGCGAGGCGTGGGCTATGGATAGAGTTGTGCGCAGGAGGATGGATGTGCTGGAAATGAGATGTTTGAGGACAATGTGTGGTGTGAGGTGGTTTGATCGAGTGAGTAACGTAAGGGTAAGAGAGATGTGTGGAAATAAAAAGAGCGTGGTTGAGAGAGCAGAAGAGGGTGTTTTGAAGTGGTTTGGGCACATGGAGAGGATGAGTGAGGAAAGATTGACCAAGAGGATATATGTGTCGGAGGTGGAGGGAACAAGGAGAAGAGGGAGACCAAATTGGAGGTGGAAAGATAGAGTGAAAAAGATTTTGTGTGATCGGGGCCTGAACATGCAGGAGGGTGAAAGGAGGGCAAGGAATAGAGTGAATTGGAGCGATGTGATATACCAGGGTTGACGTGCTGTCAGTGGATTGAAGCAAGGCATGTGAAGCGTCTGGGGTAAACCATGGAAAGCTGCGTAGGTATGTATATTTGCGTGTGTGGACGTATGTATATACATGTGTATGGGGGGGGGGGTTGGGCCATTTCTTTCGTCTGTTTCCTTGCGCTACCTCGCAAACGCGGGAGACAGCGACAAAGTATAATAAATATACATAAATATAAAATATATATAGGGGATAGGGGAGAAAGAATATTTCCCACGTATTCCCTGCGTGTCGTAGAAGGCGACTAAAAGGGAAGGGAGCGGGGGGTTGGAAATCCTCCCCTCTCGTTTTTTTTTTTTTTTTTTTTAATTTTCCAAAAGAAGGAACAGAGAAGAGGTCCAGGTGAGGATATTCCCTCAAAGGCCCAGTCCTCTGTTCTTAACGCTACCTCGCTATCGCGGGAAACAGCGAATAGTATGAAAAAAAAAAAATATATATATATATATATATATATATATATATATATATATATATATATATATATATATATTGTTTTTCTATTTATCTGACTTTGTCGCTGTCTCCCGCGTTAGCGAGGTAGCTCAAGGAAACAGATGAAAGAATGGCCCAACCCACCCACATACACATGTATATACATACACGGCCACACATGCAAATATACATACCTATACATCTCAAAGTATACATATACATATATACATATACACACACAGACATATACATATATACACATGTACATAATTCATACTGTCTGCCTTTATTCATTCCCATCGCATACATGTGCACAAGGTAGCGCTAGGAAAAGACAACAAACGCCACATTCATTCACACTCTGTCTCTAGCTGTCATATATAATGCACCGAAACCACAGCTCCCTTTCCACATCCAGGCCCCACAGAACTTTCCATGGTTTACCCCAGATGCTTCACATGCCCTGGTTCAATCCACTGACAGCACGTCGACCCCAGTATACCACATCGTTCCAATTCACTCTATTCCTTGCATGCCTTTCTCCCTCCTGAATGTTCAGGCCCCAATCACTCAAAATCTTTTTCACTCCATCCTTCCACCTCCAATTTGGTCTCCCACTTCTCGTTCCCTCCACCTCTGACACATATATCCTCTTGGTCAATCTTTCCTCACTCATTCTCTCCACGTGACCAAGCCATTTCAAAACACCCTCTTCTGCTCTCTCAACCACACTCTTTTTATTACCACACATCTCTCTGACCCTATTATTACTTACTCGATCAAACCACCTCACACCACTTATTGTCCTCAAACATCTCATTTCCACCACATACACCCTCCTCCAGACAACTCTATCCATAGCCCACGCCTCGCAACCATTTAACATTGTTGGAACCACTATTCTTTCAAACATACCCATTTCTGCTTTCCAAGATAATGTTCTCGACTTCCACACATTCTTCAACGTTCCCAGAACTTTCACCCCCTCCCCCACGCTATGATTCACTTCCACTTCCATGGTTCCATCCGCTGCCAAATGCATTCCAAGATATCTAAAACACTTCACTTCCTCCAGTTTTTCTCCATTCAAACTTACCTCCCAATTGACATGTCCCTCAACCCTACTGTACCTAATAACCTTGCTCTTATTCACATTTACTCTAAGCTTTCTTCTTTCACACACTTTACCAAACTCAGTCACCAGCTTCTGCAGTTTCTCACACAAATCAGTCACCAGCGCTGTATCATCAGCGAACAACAACTGACTCACTTCCCAAGCTCTCTCATCCACAACAGACTGCATACTTGCCCCCTTTCCAAAACTCTTGCATTCACCTTCCTAACAACCCCATCCATAAACAAATCAAACAATCATGGAGACATCACACATCCTTGCCACAAACCAACATTCACTGAGAACCAATCACTTTCCTCTCTTCCTACACGTACACATGCCTTACATCCTCGATAAAAACTTTTCACTGCTTCTAACAACTTGCCTCCCACACCATATATTCTTAGTATCTTCCACAGAGCATCTCTATGAACTCTATCATATGCCTTCTCCAGATCCATAAATGTGACATACAAATCCATTTGCTTTTCTAAGTATTTCTCACATACACTCTTCAAAGCAAACACCTGATCCACACATCCTCTACCACTTCTGAAACCACACTGCTCTTCCCCAATCTGATGCTCTGTACATGCCTTCACCCTCTCAATCAATACCCTCCCATATAATTTACCAGGAATACTCAACAAACTTATACTTCTGTAATTTGAGCACTCACTTTTATCCCCTTTGAATTTGTACAATGGCACTATGCAAGCATTCCGCCTATCCTCAGGCACCTCACCATGAGTCATACATACATTAAATAACCTCACCAGCTAGTCAACAATACAGTCACCCCCTTATTTAATTAATTCTACTGAAATACCATCCAAACCCGCTGCCTTGCCGGCTTTCATCTTCTGCAAAGCTTTTACTACCTCTTCTCTGTTTACCAAATCATTCTCCCTAACCTTCTCACTTTGCACACCACCTCGACCAAAACACCTATATCTGCTACTCTATTATCAAACACATTTAACAAACCTTCAAAATACTCACTCCATGTCCTTATCACATCACTACTACTTGTTATCACCTCCCCATTAGCCCCTTTCACTGAAGTTCCCATTTGTTCCCTTGTCTTACGCACTTTATTTACCTCCTTCCAAAACATCTTTTTATTCTCCCTAGACTTTAATCATACTCTCTCACCCCAACTCTCACTTGCCCTCTTTTTCGCCTCTTGCACCTTTCTCTTGACCTCCTGCCTCTTCCTTTTATACATCTCCCAGTCATTTGCATTATTTCCCAGCAAAAATAGTCCAAATGCCTCTCTCTTCTCTTTCACTAATAATCTTACTTCTTCATCCCACCACTCACTACCCTTTCTAATCTGCCAACCTCCCACGCTTCTCATGCCACAAGCATTCCTTGCGCAAGCCATCACTGCTTCCCTAAATACATCCCATTCCTCCCCCACTCCTCTTACCTCTTTTGTTCTCACCTTTTTCCATTCTGTACTCAGTCTCTCCTGGTACTTCCTCACGCAAGTCTCCTTCCCAAGCTCACTTACTCTCAACACTCTCTTTACCCCAACATTCTCTCTTCTTTTCTGAAAACCTTTACAAATCTTCAACTTCACCTCTACAAGATAATGATCAGACATCCCTCCAGTTGCACCTCTCAGCACATTAACATCCAAAAGTCTCTCTTTCTCCCTGCCTATCAATTAACACGTAATCCAGTAACACTCTCTGGCCATCTCTCCTACTTACATACGTATATTTTTTTCATACTATTCGCCATTTCCCGCGGTAGCGAGGTAGCTTTAGGAACAGAGGACTGAGCCTTTGAGGGAAATCCCCACTTGGCCCCCGTCTCTGTTCCTTCCTTTGGAAAATCAAAAATGAGAGGGGAGAATTTCCAGCCCCCCGCTCCCTTCCCTTTTTTGTCGCCTTTTACGACACGCAGGGAATACATGGGAAGTATTCTTTCTCCCCTATCCCCAGGGATATATATATATATATATATATATATATATATATATATATATATATATATATATATATATATTTTTTTTTTTTTCTTTATACTTTGTCGCTGTCTCCCGCGTTTGCGAGGTAGCGATATATATATATATATATATATATATATATATATATATATATATATATATATATATATATATATATATATATATATATTTCTTTCTTTCATACTATTCGCCATTTCCCGCGTCAGCAAGGTAGCGTTAAGAACAGAGGACTGGGCCTCTGAGGAAACATCCTCATCCAGCCCCCTTATCTGTTCCTTCCTTTGGGAAAAAAAAAAAATAAAATAGAAAAAAAAATAAAACATGCAGAAGACAAGAGAACAAATGAGAACATCAGTAAAGGGGCAACTGGGGAGGTAATAACAATTAGAGATGAAATGAGTGAGTATTTTCTAGGTTTGTTGAATGTATCTGATGATAGAGTGGCAGATACAGGGTGTTTTGGTCAGGGTGATGTGCGAAGTGAGAGGGTCAGAAAGAATGGTTTGGTAAACAGAAAAGAGGTTGTGATAGCTTTGCAGAATATGAGAGCCGGCAAGGCAGCGGGTTTGGATGACACTGCAGTGGAATTCATCAAAAAAGGGGGTGACTGTGTTGTTGACTGTTTGGTAAGGATATTCAATGTATGTATGACTCATGGTGAAGTGCCTGAGGATTGTTGGAATGCATGCATGGTGCCACTATACAAAGGCAAAGGAGATAAAGGTGAGTGTTCAAATTACAGAGGCATAAGTTTGCTGAGTATTCCTGGGAAATCATATGGGAGGATATTGAATGAGAGGGTAAAGGCATGTACAGAGCATCAGATTGGGGAAGAGCATTGTGGTTTTAGAAGTGGTAGAGGATGTGTGGATCAGGTGTTTGCTTTGAAGAATGTATGTGAGAAATGCCTAGAAAAACAGACAAATTTGTTTGTAGTATCTATGGATCTGGAGACGGCATATGATACAGTTGATAGAGATGCTCTGTGGAAGGTTTTAAGAGTATATGGTGTGGGAGGTAAGTTACTATAAGCAGTGAAAGTTTTTACCAAGGATGCAAGTCATGTGTACGACTAGGAAGAGAGGAAAGTGATTAGTTTCTAGTGAATGCTGGTTTGTGGCATGGGTGCGTGATGTCTCCATGTGTTTTAAATTAGTTTATGGATGGGGTGGTACGGGAAGTGAAGGCAAGAGTTTTGGAGAGACGGGCAAGTATGCAGGCAGGTCATGATGAGAAGGCCTGGGAAGTGAGTCAGTTGTTGTTCGGTGATAATAAAACGCTGGTGGCTCATTCGGGTGAGAAACTGCAGAGGTTGGTGGCTGAGTTTGATAAAGTGTGTTAAAGGAGAGTGTTAAGAGTTGAGGGACAAGTTAATTAGGAGGTAAGTTTGAATGGAGAAAAACTGAAGGAAGAAGTATTCTAGATATCTGGGAGTGGATTTAGCAGTGGATGGAACCATGGAAGCGGAAGTGAGTCATAAGAAAGGGGAGGGGGCGAAGGTTCTAGGAGAAGTGAAAAATATGTGGAAGGTGAGAACGTTATCCAAGAGAGCAAAAATGGGTATGTTTGAAGGAATAGTGGTTCCAACAATGTTATATGGTTGTGAGGCATGGGCTATAGATAGGGTTGTGTGGAGGAGGGTGAATGTACTGGAAATGAAATGTTTGAGGACAATATGTGCAGGGTTCCCACTCTTTTACTGACATAAAATTCAAGGCTTTTTCCAGGATATTTCCAGGATCTGTAAATGTTTTCCAGGATATTTTCTACAGGGTTTTCAGCCCACTTAATCTTAAATGGACTTCAATGGACAAACCATCTGGATAACACTGATCATTGGTTTGTGTTTGTTCTACTGAACACATTTATAACTTAGTTCCCATGTTAGTTCTAATGATTTAGGATTGGACTTGTATTGACAGGACTATCAAGAGCTTTCTGTATGAGGCTGGCTTTCAATGCTTTATAAGCCACAAGATAACCAATTTGCATGATAACAGAAATTTTCTGACTCAGCACTGTGACTAAGGCCATTTACCTAAAATATTGGAAATCTATAGCATTCAAAGGATTTCCATAAAGATCACCATCATTCTAAGTTTGGTAAAAATTCATTTTCATCAACCATACTCTCAATTCTTGATGTTAATAAGTACATGATGCTACTTCTTGGATAATCACAAACTTATGACTCAGAACTTCAACTAGTTTTCAATGGTTAGTGTCTTCCTATTGTACATGTATATTCTATATTCTTTATAAATTATTACTTGGACCATGTAGGTGTTTTCAATCAACAAGGTTTCGTGTTTTGTCCCAATACAATGCTGCCAACTGTATGGACTCGTACTGAAAATATTGGTTATTGCCAGTTTTCATCATTCTGTAGATAATTATTATTTACCAGTTTATGTAATTTTTTGCAAATCATTTGTGTCTGGCTTTATTTTACATGGCTCTAAGAAAAACTGACTCCAAATTCCTGCAACGGGAAGTCAGCACCACAAGTAAAGCATCCTCCTCGAAGGCTCAGAGTGGGGTGCCTAAATGTGTGTGGATGTAACCAAGATGTGAAGACCCTTACTGGAAAAACAATCACTCTTGAAGTAGAACCTTTAGACACAATTGAAAATGTGAAGGAAAATAGTGAAATTGGAGAAAAATGTAGCTTAGACAATGAAGCCTATTGATACAGTGGTTAAATTGGTGAGAACTGCTATTGACGTTTGTGTAAATAAATTATACATTTCCTTTTTTCCATAGCCAGAGGTTGAACCACTATGTGACATTCATTTTTTCATTCATTTCAAGCTAGAAGTTTCAGTTTTCTAAATTGTTTCTTACATTTTTCATATGTATATATATGTATGAGTGTGTGTGTGTATATGTGCGTATGTATGTGTATGTGTATGTGTGTGTATGTGTATATGTATATATATATGTATATTATCCCTGGGGATAGGGGTGAAAGAATACTTCCCACGTATTCCTCGCGTGTCGTAGAAAGCGACTAGAGGGGACGGGAGCGGGGGGCCAGAAATCCTCCCCTCCTTGTATTAACTTTCTAAAATGGGAAACAGAAGAAGGAGTCACGCGGGGAGTGCTCATCCTCCTCGAAGGCTCAGAGTGGGGTGCCTAAATGTGTGTGGATGTAACCAAGATGTGAAAAAAGGAGAGATAGGTAGTATGTTTGAGGAAAGGAACCTGGATGTTTTGGCTCTGAGTGAAACGAAGCTCAAGGGTAAAGGGGAAGAGTGGTTTGGGAATGTCTGGGGAGTAAAGTCAGGGGTTAGTGAGAGGACAAGAGCAAGGGAAGGAGTAGCAATACTCCTGAAACAGGAGTTGTGGGAGTATGTGATAGAGTGTAAGAAAGTAAATTCTCGATTAATATGGGTAAAACTGAAAGTTGATGGAGAGAGGTGGGTGATTATTGGTGCTTATGCACCTGGGCATGAGAAGAAAGATCAAGAGAGGCAAGTGTTTTGGGAGCAGCTGAATGAGTGTGTTAGTGGTTTTGATGCACGAGACCGGGTTATAGTGATGGGTGATTTGAATGCAAAGGTGAGTAATGTGGCAGTTGAGGGAATAATTGGTATACATGGGGTGTTCAGTGTTGTAAATGGAAATGGTGAAGAGCTTGTAGATTTATGTGCTGAAAAAGGACTGGTGATTGGGAATACCTGGTTTAAAAAGCGAGATATACATAAGTATACTTATGTAAGTAGGAGAGATGGCCAGAGAGCGTTATTGGATTACGTGTTAATTGACAGGCGTGCGAAAGAGAGACTTTTGGATGTTAATGTGCTGAGAGGTGCAACTGGAGGGATGTCTGATCATTATCTTGTGGAGGCTAAGGTGAAGATTTGTATGGGTTTTCAGAAAAGAAGAGTGAATGTTGGGGTGAAGAGGGTGGTGAGAGTAAGTGAGCTTGAGAAGGAGACCTGTGTGAGGAAGTACCAGGAGAGACTGAGTACAGAATGGAAAAAGGTGAGAACAATGGAAGTAAGGGGAGTGGGGGAGGAATGGGATGTATTTAGGGAATCAGTGATGGATTGCGCAAAAGATGCTTGTGGCATGAGAAGAGTGGGAGGTGGGTTGATTAGAAAGGGTAGTGAGTGGTGGGATGAAGAAGTAAGAGTATTAGTGAAAGAGAAGAGAGAGGCATTTGGACGATTTTTGCAGGGAAAAAATGCAATTAAGTGGGAGATGTATAAAAGAAAGAGACAGGAGGTCAAGAGAAAGGTGCAAGAGGTGAAAAAAAGGGAAAATGAGAGTTGGGGTGAGAGAGTATCATTAAATTTTAGGGAGAATAAAAAGATGTTCTGGAAGGAGGTAAATAAAGTGTGTAAGACAAGGGAGCAAATGGGAACTTCAGTGAAGGGCGCAAATGGGGAGGTGATAACAAGTAGTGGTGATGTGAGAAGGAGATGGAGTCAGTATTTCGAAGGTTTGTTGAATGTGTTTGATGATAGAGTGGCAGATATAGGGTGTTTTGGTCGAGGTGGTGTGCAAAGTGAGAGGGTTAGGGAAAATGATTTGGTAAACAGAGAAGAGGTAGTGAAAGCTTTGCGGAAGATGAAAGCTGGCAAGGCAGCAGGTTTGGATGGTATTGCAGTGGAATTTATTAAAAAAGGGGGTGACTGTATTGTTGACTGGTTGGTAAGGTTATTTAATGTATGTATGACTCATGGTGAGGTGCCTGAGGATTGGCGGAATGCGTGCATAGTGCCATTGTACAAAGGCAAAGGGGATAAGAGTGAGTGCTCAAATTACAGAGGTATAAGTTTGTTGAGTATTCCTGGTAAATTATATGGGAGGGTATTGATTGAGAGGGTGAAGGCATGTACAGAGCATCAGATTGGGGAAGAGCAGTGTGGTTTCAGAAGTGGAAGAGGATGTGTGGATCAGGTGTTTGCTTTGAAGAATGTATGTGAGAAATACTTAGAAAAGCAAATGGATTTGTATGTAGCATTTATGGATCTGGAGAAGGCATATGATAGAGTTGATAGAGATGCTCTGTGGAAGGTATTAAGAATATATGGTGTGGGAGGAAAGTTGTTAGAAGCAGTGAAAAGTTTTTATCGAGGATGTAAGGCATGTGTACGTGTAGGAAGAGAGGAAAGTGATTGGTTCTCAGTGAATGTAGGTTTGCGGCAGGGGTGTGTGATGTCTCCATGGTTGTTTAATTTGTTTATGGATGGGGTTGTTAGGGAGGTAAATGCAAGAGTTTTGGAAAGAGGGGCAAGTATGAAGTCTGTTGGGGATGAGAGAGCTTGGGAAGTGAGTCAGTTGTTGTTCGCTGATGACACAGCGCTGGTGGCTGATTCATGTGAGAAACTGCAGAAGCTGGTGACTGAGTTTGGTAAAGTGTGTGGAAGAAGAAAGTTAAGAGTAAATGTGAATAAGAGCAAGGTTATTAGGTACAGTAGGGTTGAGGGTCAAGTCAATTGGGAGGTGAGTTTGAATGGAGAAAAACTGGAGGAAGTGAAGTGTTTTAGATATCTGGGAGTGGATCTGGCAGCGGATGGAACCATGGAAGCGGAAGTGGATCATAGGGTGGGGGAGGGGACGAAAATTCTGGGGGCCTTGAAGAATGTGTGGAAGTCGAGAACATTATCTCGGAAAGCAAAAATGGGTATGTTTGAAGGAATAGTGGTTCCAACAATGTTGTATGGTTGCGAGGCGTGGGCTATGGATAGAGTTGTGCGCAGGAGGATGGATGTGCTGGAAATGAGATGTTTGAGGACAATGTGTGGTGTGAGGTGGTTTGATCGAGTGAGTAACGTAAGGGTAAGAGAGATGTGTGGAAATAAAAAGAGCGTGGTTGAGAGAGCAGAAGAGGGTGTTTTGAAGTGGTTTGGGCACATGGAGAGGATGAGTGAGGAAAGATTGACCAAGAGGATATATGTGTCAGAGGTGGAGGGAACAAGGAGAAGAGGGAGACCAAATTGGAGGTGGAAAGATGGAGTGAAAAAGATTTTGTGTGATCGGGGCCTGAACATGCAGGAGGGTGAAAGGAGGGCAAGGAATAGAGTGAATTGGAGCGATGTGGTATACCGGGGCTGACGTGCTGTCAGTGGATTGAATCAAGGCATGTGAAGCGTCTGGGGTAAACCATGGAAAGCTGTGTAGGTATGTATATTTGCGTGTGTGGACGTATGTATATACATGTGTATGGGGGTGAGTTGGGCCATTTCTTTCGTCTGTTTCCTTGCGCTACCTCGCAAACGCGGGAGACAGTGACAAAGTATAAAAAAAAAAAAAAAAATGTACAGCTCAAACCAAATGTGTTAAAAATCCAGAGAAGGATTTCGAATCAATATTGCTGAACAGACTGAATTGACGTTATGGATTAAAAAAATTCTTGAAAATATGCACAACTTAATATATAGTATTCCAATTTCAAGGGTTTTCCCCAGACATTTTCAATTTTACGCGTTTTCCAGGCCATTTCCTGGCCGGGAGCACCTCAAATAAAATTCCCGGGTCTTTCCCGTTTTTCTGGTGGCGTGAGAACCCTGTATGTGGTGTGAGGTGGTCTGATCAAGTAAGTAATGAAAGGGTAAGAATGATGTGTGGTAATAAATAGAGTGTAGTTGAGAGAGCAGAAGAGGGTGTGTTAAAATTGTTTAGACACGTGGAAAGAATGAGTGAGGAAAGATTGGTGAAGAGGATATATGGGTCAGAGGTGGAGGGAACGAGAAGTGGGAGACCAAACTGCAGGTGGAATGATGGAGTGAAAAAGATTTTGAGCGATCGGGGCTTGAACAGGCAGGAGGTGAAAAGCGTGCAAGGAACAGAGTGAACTGGAACGATGTGGTATATCGGGGTCGACGTGCTGTCAATAGATTGAACCAGGGCATGTGAAGTGTCTGGAGTAAACCATGGAAAGTTTTGTGGGGCCTGGATGTGGAAGAAAGCTATGGTTTCAGTGCATTGCATATGACAGTTATAGAATGAGTATGAGTAAATGTGGCCTTTGTTTTCTTTTCCTAGCACTACCTCTCTTTCACGACGGGGAGGCATTTGGACGATTTTTGCAGGGTAACAATGCAGGGAGATGTATAATAATTGCAGGGAGTTGTATAAAAGAAAGAGGCAGGAGGTCACGAGAAAGGTGCATGAGGTGAAAAAGAGGGCAAATGAGAGTTGGGGTGAGAGAGTATCATTAAATTTTAGGGAGAATAAAAAGATGTTTTGGAAGGAAGTAAATAAAATGCATAAAACAAGAGAACAAATGGGAACATCGGTGAAGGGGGCTAATGGGGAGGTGATAAAAAGTAGTGGTGATGTGAGAAGATGAAGTGAGTATTTTGAAGGTTTGTTGAATGTGTTTGATGGTAGAGTGGCAGATACAGAGTGTTTTAGTGCAAGGTCGTGTGGTGAGAGGGTTACGGAGAATGATTTGGTAAATAGAGAAGAGGTAGTAAAAGCTTTGCGGAAGATGAAAGCCAGCAAGGCAGCAGGTTTGGACAAATATATATTTACAATATTATACTTTGTTGCTGTCTCCCGCGTTAGCGAGGTAGCGCAAGGAAACAGATGAAAGAATGGCCAAACCCACCCACATACACATGTATATACATACATGTTCACACACGCACATATACATACCTATACATCTCACAGTATACATATGTATACACACAGACATATACATATATACACATGTACATAATTCATACTCTCTGCCTTTATTCATTCCCATCGCCACCCAGCCACACATGAAATAACAACCCCCTCCCCCCTCATGTGCACGAGGTAGCGCTAGGAAAAAACAACAAAGGCCACATTCATTCACATTCAGTCTCTAGCTGTCATGTAATAATGCACTGAAACCACAGCTCCCTTTCCACATCCAGGCCCCATAGAACTTTCTATGGTTTATCCCACACACTTCACATGCCCTGGTTCAATCCATTGACAGCACGTCGACCCTGGTATACCATATTGTTCCGATTCACTCTATTCCTTGCACGCCTTTCACCCTCCTGCATGTTCAGGCCCGATCACTCAAAATCTTTTTCACTCCATCTTTCCACCTCCAATTTGGTCTCCCACTTCTCCTCGTTCCCTCCACCTCTAACAATGTCATATATCCTCGTGGTCAATCTTTCCTTACTCATTCTCTCCATGTGACCAAACCATTTCAAAACACCCTCTTCTGCTCTCTCAACCACACTCTTTTTGTTTCCACACATCTCTCTTACCCTATTATTACTTACTCGATCAAACCACCTCACACCACATATTGTCCTCAAGCACCTCATTTCCAGCACATCCACCCTCCTCCGCACAACTCTATCCACAGCCCACGCCTTGCAACCATATAGCAATATTGGAACCACTATTCCTTCAAACATACCCATTTTTGCTTTCTGAGATAATGTTCTCCACTTCCACACATTCTTCAATGCTCCCAGAACTTTCGCCCCCTCCCCGACCCTATGATTCACTTCCGCTTCCATGGTTCCATCCGCTGCCAAATCCACTCCCAGATATCTAAAACACTTCACTTCCTCCAGTTTTTCTCCATTCAAACTTACCTCCCAATTGACTTGTCCCTCAACCCAACTGTAACTAATAACCTTGCTCTTATTCACATTTACTCTCAGCTTTCTTCTTTCACACACTTTACCAAACTCAGTCACCAGCTTCTGCAGTTTCTCACATGAGTCAGCCACCAGCACTGTATCATCAGCAAACAACAACTGACTCACTTCCCAAGCTCTCTAATCCACAACGGACTGCATACTTGCCCCTCTTTCCAAAACTCTTGCATTCACCTCCCTAACAACCCCATCCTTAAACAAATTAAACACTTCATGTGGTGTGAGGGGGTTTGATCAAGTAAGTAATCAAAGGGTAAGAGAGATGTGTGGAAATAAAAAGAGTGTGGTTGAGATGAGCAGAAGAGGGTGTGTTGAACTGGTTTGCACATATGGAGAGAATGAGAGAGGAAAAGTTGACAAAGAGGATATATGTGTCAGAGGTGGAGGGAACAAGGATAAGCAGGAGACCAAACTGGAGGTGAAGGATGGAATTAAAAAGATTCTTAACAAACAAGGCCTGAATATACACAGGAGGGTGAGAAGCATGCAAGGAATAGAGTGAATTGGAATGATGTGGTCAATGTGCCATCAATGGAATGAACCAGGGCATGTGAAATGTCTCGGGTAAACCACGGAAAGGTCTGTACAACTCTCCCTACAGCCCATGTCTCGCAACCATATAACATTATTGGAACTACTATCCCTTCAATCATTTTTGCTCTACAATAACATTCTCTCCTTCCACACATTCTTCATCACTTCCAGAACCTCTGTCCCCTCCCCATCCTGTGACTCGCTTCCGCTTCCATGGTTCCATTTGCTGCTATGTCCACATTCAGATATCTAAAACACTTCACTTCCTCCAATTTTTCTCACTTTAAACTTACATCCCAATTAACTTGTCCCTCAACCCTACTGAATCTAATAACCTTGCTCTTATTCAAATTTACTCTCAACTTTCTCCTTTCACACAATTTTCCAAAATCAGTCACCAACTTCTACAGTTTCTCACACCAGTCATCCACTAGAGCTGTATCATCAGTGAACAACAAATGACTTACTTCTCAGGCCCTCCCATCCCCAACTCTTGCATTTACCTTCCTAACCACCCCATCCAAAAACAAATTAAACAACCGTGGGGACATCACACACCCATGCCCTAAACCGACATTCACTGGGGACCAATCACTTTCCTCTCTTCCTACTCATACAAATGCCTACAGCCTTGGTAAAAACTTTTCACTGCTTCTAGCAACTTACCTCCCACACCTCATACTCTTAAAACCTTCCACAGAGCATCTCTATCAACTCTGTCATATGCCTGCTTCAGATCCATAAATGCTACATACAAATCCATCTGTTTTTCTAAGTATTTCTCACATACATTCTTCAAAGCAAACACCTGATCCACACATCCTCTACCACTTCTGAAACTACAATTCTCTTCCCCAATCTGATGCTCTGTACATGCCTTCACCTTCTCAATCAATAACCTCCTACATAATCCCCAGAAATACTCAATAAATTTATGCCTCTGTAGTTTGAACACTCACCTTTATCCCTTTTGCCTTTGTACAATGGCACTATGCATGCATTCTGCCAATCCTCAGGCACTTCACTGGTCCACACATACACTGAATATCCTTACCAACCAATCAACAACATAGTCACCCCGTTTTCATAAATTCCACTGCAATATCATTCAAACCTGCTGCCTTGCCAGATTTCATCTTCTGCAAACCTTTCAATATCTCTTCTCTCTTTACCAAACCATTCTCCCTGACCCACTCACTTCGCACACCATCCCAACCAAAACACCCTACATCTGCTACCCTATCATCAAACACATTCAACAAACCTTCAAAATACTCACTCCCTCTCCCTCTCACTTCATCACTATCTGTTTTTACCTCCCCACTTGCCCCCTTCACAAATGTTCCCATTTGTTCTCTTTTCTAATGATGTTATTTACCTCTTTGCAAGACATCTTTTCATTCTCCCTAAAATTCAATGATACTCTCTCACCCTAGCTCTCATTTGCCCTCTTTTTCAATCCTTGCACCTTTCTCTTGACCTCTTGCTGCTTCCTTTTACAGGTCTCCCAGTCATTTGCACTACTTTCCTGCAAGTATCGTCCGAATGCCTCTCTTTTCTCTTTTGCTAACAACCTTACTTCTTCATCCCACCACTCAATACCCTTTCTCATGCCACATGCATCTTTTGCATAATCCATTACTGTTTCCCTAAATACATCTCATTCCTCACGCACTCCCTTTATGTCATTTGCTTTTACCTTTTGCCATTCTACACTCACTCTCTCCTGGTACTTCCTCATACAAGTCTCCTTTCCAAGCTCACATACTTTCACCACTCTCTTCTCCCCAACATTCTCTCTTCTTTTTTGAAAACCTCTACAAATCTTCCCCTTCACCTCCACAAGACAGTGATCAGACATCCCTCCAGCTGCCCCTCTCAACATATTAACATCCAAAAGTCTCTCTTTTTCATGCCTATCAATTAACACATAATCCAATAATGCCCTTTGACCAACCTCCTACTCACATATGTATACTTATGTATATCTCTCTTTTTAAACTTGGTATTCCCAATCACCCATCTTTTTCAGCACGCAAATCCACAAGCTCTTCACCATTTCCATTTACAACACTGAACGCCCCATGCACATCAATTATACCCACAACTGCCACATTACTTACCTTCGCATTTAAATCAACCATCACTATAACCCTGTCTCATACATCAAAGCTGCTGACACTCTCACTCAGCTGCTCCCAAAACACTTGCCTCTCATGTATATGTATATGTATGTATATGTATATGTATGTATATGTATATGTATGTATGGGCATTTATGTATATATCATGTATATATATGTGTATGTGAGTGGATGGGCCATTCTTCGTCAGTTTCCTGGTGTTACCTCGCTGACGCAGGAAGCAGCGATTAAGTATAATACTAAAAAAAAGATAGATATCTAGCCATTCCCTGACATATGTCTGAGTTCCTACTGCTAAGAATAGTACACTCATACCTGAGATGAAAGTGATCCTAACATTACCTACCCACCGGGAAGATGCAACTTTGCAACAGTGATGCTTTTAGACCATCGCAACAGACCATAAACAGGGTTATCCGTGACACTGTGTATGCACTGTCATCAAATGATATACTGAGTCAATTCATCAAATTCCCACACACTCCACAAGAAACCCAAACATAACAAGCAGAATTCATGCAGACTGCTGGATTTCCAAGAGTGATAAGATGTACAGACAGAACTTATGTCAGAATTGTTGCACGAAATGACTTTGAGGCTGAATATGACGATTGAAAAAGACAGCACAGCTTCAATGTTCAAATAGTGTTTGACAAAAATCATAGAATCCTAGACATAGTTGCAAGATGGCCGGGAACAATGCATGATGCTCAGATTCTAAGAGAAAGTGGACTCCATCTCCATGCAACATTTAAATGGGGAACTATAGCAGCTGGGAGCCACCTACAGGTAGACAGTGGCTACCCCAGTAACAAGTGGTTACTCATTCCAATCTTCTACCTCAGCCTAGCTCCCAGTCCAATGGTAACAGGTATGTCTTGTAAATTATATATCAGCTGCTGACTGATTCATGTGAGAAACTGCAGAAGCTGGTGACTGAGTTTGGTAAAGTGTGTGAAAGAAGAAAGTTAAGAGTAAATGTGAATAAGAGCAAGGTTATTAGGTACAGTAGGGTTGAGGGTCAAGTCAATTGGGAGGTAAGTTTGAATGGAGAAAAACTGGAGGAAAGGTAAGTTTGAATGGAGATAAACTGGAGGAAGTAAAGTGTTTTAGATATCTGGGAGTGGATCTGGCAGCGGATGGAACCATGGAAGCGGAAGTGGATCATAGGGTGGGGGAGGGGGCGAAAATCCTGGGAGCCTTGAAGAATGTGTGGAAGTCGAGAACATTATCTCGGAAAGCAAAAATGGGTATGTTTGAAGGAATAGTGGTTCCAACAATGTTGTATGGTTGCAAGGCGTGGGCTATAGATAGAGTTGTGCGCAGGAGGGTGGATGTGCTGGAAATGAGATGTTTGAGGACAATGTGTGGTGTGAGGTGGTTTGATCGAGTAAGTAATGTAAGGGTAAGAGAGATGTGTGGAAATAAAAAGAGCGTGGTTGAGAGAGCAGAAGAGGGTGTTTTGAAATGGTTTGGGTACATGGAGAGAATGAGTGAGGAAAGATTGACCAAGAGGATATAAGTGTCGGAGGTGGAGGGAACAAGGAGAAGTGGGAGACCAAATTGGAGGTGGAAAGATGGAGTGAAAAAGACTTTGTGTGATCGGGGCCTGAACATGCAGGAGGGTGAAAGGAGGGCAAGGAATAGAGTGAATTGGATCGATGTGGTATACCGGGGTTGACGTGTTGTCAGTGGATTGAATCAGGGCATGTGAAGCGTCTGGGGTAAACCATGGAAAGCTGTGTAGGTATGTATATTTGCGTGTGTGGACGTGTATGTATATACATGTGTATGGGGGTGGGTTGGGCCATTTCTTTCGTGTTTCCTTGCACTACCTCGCAGACACGGGAGACTGCGGCAAAAAAAAAAAAAAAAAAAAAAAAAAAAAAAATAGTACTCAAACATATGCCTATTATCCTGAATAAAAAAAGACATCATGATTATTAGTAACTAGAGAGAGATAGATATCAAATATTCATTAGATGATGAATATAGTCCATTATAAAAATTTCAGGGCCCACAGGAACACAAGAAGTGTCATTGAGAGGGGAATAGGCCTGTGGAAACAAATTTTTTCATGTACTCCACACTTAAATCAAAGTCAGCCCTCCTGCAAAGGTGTGCAGGATCACAGAAGTCTGTGCTATACTCCATAACATTCGCAAGGATAGAAATATCTATACATCTTGGGAAGAAGAAGAGCATGACGAAAAGGAAGCTGATGGTGATGACACTATCAGCCAGTTCAACATTGACCTGTTGCTGGACATGTTATTGTTCTTGCAATATTTTTCAAGTATTTTATGATTTCCCAAAATCCTTACCAGTTCCAGTGACAGCTTTGTAATATTCATTCAGCTTTTCTTGGTCTTGCAGCTGATTTGATAGTTTGCTGGCATTTCAGGCAATCCTTTACATCTCGATTTCCATCTGGGTATGTTTTCTTGAGCTTTACCACAATAGTCTCCTATGCTTCCTGCTTCTTCTTTCCTGTGCACCCTGACTTATCGAAATCTGCCTTTAGCAGGTTTGCATGTTCTTGGTAGACCTTTGCTAGATAAAAAGTTTCTTGTGCAATCCAATTTGAGTTCCTTTTCGTGATACTTCCTTCAGCTTTCATTGGTGTAGATTCACTTTCCATGTTTGACAGTTGCCGCCTTGGTGTTTATTTATATCTACACACTGGGAATGTTAAGCTGTTGACCACATTCTTATGTTGCAGGCAAATAAATACCTCTTCGTATTTGCCGAGATTCGATATGCTGTTAATTCATGCACGGTGAAATACATTGATATTTTACTTAAATATTCCAACACAATTATTGTGCTTTTCTTTGTCAAATATCAGTATTTTAGCACAAAGTACCAGCTACATTTAGTGGTGAGCAATATGGTTGCAACTTAACTATGTCTTGGGTTCAAGTCAAAGACATAATATCTATTCCTTGTCATGATAAAATTTTGTTAAAAGCTTAACTAAGACAATTAGTTATGTTTGAGTCTTATGCTTTTTTAAGCACTGGCGTTGTTTCCTGGTTAGTGAATTCTATTTCCCAACTTTTGTTACCAATGAACTGATTGAGGTTTACATAATTTCCACGATTATATTTCCTCTATTTCCTGTCTCACCTCTGCTCTTGTAATATCCTCTTTTACCAATTATCAAAACTTGAGCATTATATGATCACTTCTTCCAAGTGGTGTATTGTATATAGTCTTCTCAATAACCATGTTAGTAAGAATGGAAATAAATGTTTGCTTGGATCATAGAGAGGTGCTTGAGGATCGGTGGAATGCATGTATGGTGCCAAGATGCATGCACTGAAGAATGTGTGAGAAATATGTATGAGAAACATACAAATTTCTATGTAACCTTTATGAATCTAGTGACTCTATATAACAAAATTGATGGAGATGCAGTGTGGAAGGTCTTTGAAATACATGGTAAGGTAAGAAAGCTACTAGAAACAGTGAGAAGTTTTCAAGGGTGTAAGTTACGTGTGCAAGTAGGTAGAGAAGGGGTGGTTGCAGGTGAAGGTGGGTCTATGGCTGGGGTGAAAAAAAATCACAATAATTGTTTAATATGTTCATGGATGAGGTGGTGTGGGAAGTAAATGCAAGGATCTTGGAAAGAAGGGAAAGTATGAAATCTTTAAGGGGTGAGGGGGCATGGGAAGCGAGTTCCTTGCTGATGACATAGCACTGGCAGACATTCAAGAAATGAATTGTAGATGGTATCTGAGTTTGAAAGAATGTGTGAAAAGAAGAGGTTGAGAGCAATTGTGAACAAGAGCAATATTACTAGGCTTAGCAAGAAAGAGGGACAAGTTAGCTGGGATGTGAGTTTGAATGGACATGGACAGAGAATGGACATGGGAGAGAATGGTACCAAGAATAAAGAAGTGAGGGTGGGAGAAGGGGCAAAGGTTCTGAAAGCACTGAGGAATGTGTGGAAGGAGGTCATCTGGGAGAGAGTAAATGGGTATGTTTGAAAATATAGTTGTCCCAACATTGTTGTATGGATGCATAGATATGGTTATAGATGTGGATATACAGTTGAGGGTAGATGTGCTGGAAATGTTTGTGGACAATAAGTTGGTGAAGTGGTGTGATCGAGTAAGTAACAAATGGGTAAGAGGGAGAATGTCTGAAATGGTTTGGACATATGGAGAGAATGAGTAAGGAGAGATTAATAAAGAGGATATGTGTCAGAAGTGGAGGGGAAAAGAAGAATGAGGAGACCAAATAGGATATAAAAGGATGAAGTGAAAGGGATTTTGAATGCTCATGGCCTAAACATGCATGAGAAAGAAAGGCATGCATGGGATAGATGCTGCTAACCACATGTTGGATTCAAAGATTCTGAGGCAGCACATTTCCTAGCATTTACATGTTTATCTGAGGCGCTTTCAATTCTGTTATACATTTGGGTTGTGTCCATATTGATCAGATTATCATGCATACATCTCATATTCTGCTTGATAAAGCTAACTGAAAAATAGGAGGCTAAGCTTCTATGAAATACCAACTGACTGTGACAAATTTATCATGACATTTTACAACACAACTTATATGATACTTTTCCTCATCAGCATGTATTAATGATATTCTAATACAGTATTCAACTGCCTACTTATGGTATGAGATCCATGCAATACTTACTTTTATGGATCTCCATGAGGCTTTTAAGATGAGCTTGGAGATGAGACTTCATGCCTGCTCGTGCCTTGTGTTCACTGCCAAAGCTCTGAAAGTATTTTGAGCAAGCTGCAGGAAGCATGCCACATGTATATGTGAACCTTCTCCACATTTCGTTGGATTCAAACTCAGCAAACAGCTTAACAAGCAAGTTGTCTGTCATGCCTGCTACGTGCTCTAAGGTCAACAAGTCATAATCACTGGGCTTGCGGCTTGCTGCATTACTTGCCTGTAGAGAAATAGAGTGATAAAGAAATAAGACTTAAAACTAAAACTTCACATTAATCAAACAACTGCAACAGTAAAGAGTATTCACTTTATAAAAGCCATAGCAAAAATTTACAACAAAATGTTAAGAAAAACATTCAAAGGCTACTTCACTCCATCCATACTAACCCATGCTACTAAAGAAATATATTAATAAATAGATCAAAAAGCTACATACTACTGATCCTAATCAGCACACAGAACGAAGGCAATTACAAAAAAAATCTCTTAACCCAATGATCACACAGTGCATTCTTTTCTTCTCAATGACTGGGGTATATCTAATTTTATATTTGCCTGCATATGCCTCAGAATGAATCAATATGCCATAAATGATTGTAGTGGCATCCTAAGCACTGTTATCACATGCTACATCCTAAATTTTTCCATACACTGGTCAACCTAAACAAAATATCCAGGAGTCATGCAGGAAGTGCTCATTCTCCTCGAAGGCTCAGATTGGGGTGTCTGAATGTTTGTGGATGCAACCAAGATGAGAAAAAAGGAGAGATAGGTAGTATGTTTGAGGAAAGGAAGCTGGATGTTTTGGCTTGAGTGAAACAAAGCTCAAGAGGAAAGGGGAAGAGTGTTTTGGGAATGTCTTGAGAGTAAAGTCAGGGGATGGTGAGCAAAGGAAGGAACAGCACTACTCCTGAAGCAGGAGTTTTGGGAGCATATGATAGAGTGTAAGAAAGTAAACTCTACACTGATGTGGGTAAAACTGAAAGTGGATGGAAAGAGATGGGTGATCATTGGTACCTATGCACCTGGTCATGAGAAGAAAGATAGTGAGAGACAAGTGTTTTGGGAAAAGCAGAGTGCATGTGTTAGCAGCTTTGATGCACGAGACTGGGCTATAGTGATGGGTGATCTGAATGCAAAGGTGAGTAATGTTAACAGTTGAGGGTGCACCTGGTGTACATGGGGTGTTCAGTGTTGTAAATGGAAATGGTAAAGAGCTTGTGGATTTATGTGCCAGTGATGGTCTGAAAGCGCTACTAGATTATATGTTAATTGATAGGTGTGTAAAAGAGAGACTCTTGGATGTCAATGTGCTGAGATGGGGAGTTGGAGGGCTGCCTGATCACTATCTTGTGGAGGCAAATGTGTAAATTTGTACAGGTTTTCAGAAAAGAGGAGAGAATGTTGGGGAGAAGAGAGAGGAGAGAGTAAGTGAGCTTAGAAAGGAGACTTGTGTGAGGAAGTACCAGGAGAGACAGTGCAGAATGACACAAGGTGAGAGCAAATGACATAATGGGAGCGGGGGAGGAATGGGATGTATTTAGGGAAACAGTGATGGCTTGCGCAAAAGATGCATGAGGCATGAGAAAGGTGGGAGAGGGGCAGATTATTTTTAAAGGGTAGTGAGTGGTGGGATGAAGAAGTAAGATTGTTAGTGAAAGACAAGAGAAGATGTTTGGACAATTTTTGCAGAGAAGTACTTGAAATGATTAGGAGATGTTTAAAAGAAACCAGCAGGAGGTCAAGAGAAAGATGCAAGAGATGAAAAAGAGGACAAATAAGAGTTGGGGTGAGAGAGAATCATTAAATTTTAGGGAGAATGGAAAGATGTTTTGGAAGGAGGTAAATAACATGCGTAAGACAAAAGAACTAATGAGAACATTGGCGAAGGGGTAAATGGGGAGGTAATAACAAGTAGTGATGAGGTGAGAAGGAGACAGAGTGAGTATTTTGAAGGTTTGTTGAATGTGTTTGATGATAAGAGTGGCAGATATGGGGTGTATTGGTCAAGGTGGTGCGCGAAGTGAAAGGGTCAGGGAGACTGGTTTGGTAAACAGGGAAGAGATAGTAAAAGCTCTGTGGAAGATGAAAGCCAGCAAGGCGGCAGGTTTGGATGTTATTGCAGTGGAATTTATTAAAAAGGGGGTGACTGGTTGGTAAGGATATTCAGTGTATGTATGGATCATGATGAAGTACCTGAGGATTAGTGGAATGCATGCATAGTGCCATTGTACAAAGGCAAAGGGGATAAAGGTGTGTGCAAATTACAGAGGCATAAGTTAGTTGAGTATTCCTGGGAAATTATATTGGAGCGTATTGATTCAGAAGGTGAAAGCATGTACAGAGAATCAGATTGGGGAAGAGCACTGTGGTTTCAGAAGTGGTAGAGGATGTGAGGATCAGGTGTTTGCTTTGAAGAATGTATGTGAGAAATACTTAGAAAAACAGATGGATTTTTATGTAGCATTTATGGATCTGGAGAAGGCAAATGATACAGTTGATAGAGATGCTTTGTGAAAGGTTTTGTGGAAGGTAAGTTGCTAGAAGTAGTGAAAAGTTTTTACCAAGGATGTAAGGCATGTGTACAAGTAGAAAGAGAGGAAAGTGATTGGTTTCAAGAGAATGTTGGTTTGAGGCAGGGGTGCGTGATGTTTCCATGGTTATTCAATTTGTTTATGGATGGGGTGTTAGGGAGGTGAATGCAAGAGTTTTGGAGAGAGGGGCAAGTATGCAGTGTGTTACTGATAATAGGGCTTGGGAAGTGAGTCACTTGTTCGCTGATGTTACAGTGCTGGTTGCTGATTCGGGGGAAAAACTGAAGAGGTTGGTGACTGAGTTTGGTAAAGAGTGTGATAGAAGAAAGTTGAGAGTAAATGTGAATAAGAGCAAGTTTATTAGGTTCAGTAGGGTTGAGGGACAAGTTAATTGGGAGTCACATGATGTGTTCAGTGTTGTTAATGGAAATGGTGAAGAGCTTGTAGATTTTCGTACTGAACAGGGAGTGGTGATTGGGAATAACTGTTCTAAAAAGAGATATGCATAAGTATACATATGTAAGTAGGAGTGCTATTGGATTACGTGTTAACTGATAAGTGTGTGAAAGAGGGACTTTTGGATGTTAATGTGCTGAGAGGGGCAACTGGATCATTATCTTGTGGAGGCAAAGGTGAAGATTTGAGAAGGTTTTCAGAAAAGAAGAGAGAATGTTGGGGTGAAGAGAGTGGTGAGAGTAAGTGAGCTTGGAAAGGAGACTTAAGTGAGGAAGTACCAGGAGAGACAGAGTGCAGGATGGCAAAAGGTGAGAGCAAATGACGTAAAGGGAGTGGGGGAGGAAAATGATGTATCTAGGCAAGCAGTGAAGGCTTACGCAAAAGATGCTTACAGCATGAAAAAAGTGGGAGGTGGGCAAATTAGAAAGGGTATTGAGTGGTGGGATGAAGAAGTAAGATTGTTAGTGAAAAACAAGAGAGAGGCATTTGGATGTCTTTTGCAGGGAAAAAAGTGCAAATGACTGGGATATGTATAAAAGAAAGAGGCAAGAGGTCAAGATAAAAGGTGCAAGAGGTGAAAAAGAGGGCAAATGAGAGGTGGGGTGAGAGAGTATCATTAAATTTTTGGGAGAATAAAAAGATGTTTTGAAAGGAAGTAATTAAGTGCGTAAAACAAGAGAACAAATGGGAAAATTGATGAAGGGGGCATATGAGGAGGTAATAACGAGTAGTGGTGAAGTGAGAAGGAGATGGAGTGAGTATTTTGAAAGTTTGTTAAATGTGTTTGCTGATAAAGTGGCAGATATAAGGTGTTTTGGTTGAGGTGGTGTGTGAAGTGAGAGGGTCAGGAAGAATGGTTTGGTAAACAAAGAGGCAGTGAAAGCTTTGCAGAAGATGAAAGCCGGCAAGGCGGCGGGTTTGGATGATACTGCAGGGGAATCTATTAAAAAAAGGGGTGACTGCATTGTTCATTGGTTGGTAAGGATATTCAATGTATGTATGGTTCGTGGTGAAGTGCCCGAGGATTAATCAAATGCATGCATAATGCCATCGTACAAAGGCAAAGGGGATAAAAGTGAGAGTTCAAATTACAGAGGTATTAGTTTATTGAGTATTTCTAGAAAATTATATGGGAAGGTATTAATTGTGAGGATAAAGCATCAGACAGAATGGAAAAAGGTGAGAACAATGGAAGTAAGGGGAGTGGGGGAGGAATGGGATGTATTTAGGGAATCAGTGATGGATTGCGCAAAAGATGCTTGTGGCATGAGAAGAGTGGGAGGTGGGTTGATTAGAAAGGGTAGTGAGTGGTGGGATGAAGAAGTAAGAGTATTAGTGAAAGAGAAGAGAGAGGCATTTGGACGATTTTTGCAGGGAAAAAATGCAATTGAGTGGGAGATGTATAAAAGAAAGAGACAGGAGGTCAAGAGAAAGGTGCAAGAGGTGAAAAAAAGGGCAAATGAGAGTTGGGGTGAGAGAGTATCATTAAATTTTAGGGAGAATAAAAAGATGTTCTGGAAGGAGGTAAATAAAGTGCGTAAGACAAGGGAGCAAATGGGAACTTCAGTGAAGGGCGCAAATGGGGAGGTGATAACAAGTAGTGGTGATGTGAGAAGGAGATGGAGTGAGTATTTTGAAGGTTTGTTGAATGTGTTTGATGATAGAGTGGCAGATATAGGGTGTTTTGGTCGAGGTGGTGTGCAAAGTGAGAGGGTTAGGGAAAATGATTTGGTAAACAGAGAAGAGGTAGTAAAAGCTTTGCGGAAGATGAAAGCCGGCAAGGCAGCAGGTTTGGATGGTATTGCAGTGGAATTTATTAAAAAAGGGGGTGACTGTATTGTTGACTGGTTGGTAAGGTTATTTAATGTATGTATGATTCATGGTGAGGTGCCTGAGGATTGGCGGAATGTGTGCATAGTGCCATTGTACAAAGGCAAAGGGGATAAGAGTGAGTGCTCAAATTACAGAGGTATAAGTTTGTTGAGTATTCCTGGTAAATTATATGGGAGGATATTGATTGAGAGGGTGAAGGCATGTACAGAGCATCAGATTGGGGAAGAGCAGTGTGGTTTCAGAAGTGGTAGAGGATGTGTGGATCAGGTGTTTGCTTTGAAGAATGTATGTGAGAAATACTTAGAAAAGCAAATGGATTTGTATGTAGCATTTATGGATCTGGAGAAGGCATATGATAGAGTTGATAGAGATGCTCTGTGGAAGGTATTAAGAATATATGGTGTGGGAGACAAGCTGTTAGAAGCAGTGAAAAGTTTTTATCGAGGATGTAAGGCATGTGTACGTGTAGGAAGAGAGGAAAGTGATTGGTTCTCAGTGAATGTAGGTTTGCGGCAGGGGTGTGTGATGTCTCCATGGTTGTTTAATTTGTTTATGGATGGGGTTGTGAGGGAGGTGAATGCAAGAGTTTTGGAAAGAGGGGCAAGTATGAAGTTTGTTGGGGATGAGAGAGCTTGGGAGGTGAGTCAGTTGTTGTTCGCTGATGATACAGCGCTGGTGGCTGATTCATGTGAGAAACTGCAGAAGCTGGTGACTGAGTTTGGTAAAGTGTGTGAAAGAAGAAAGTTAAGAGTAAATGTGAATAAGAGCAAGGTTATTAGGTACAGTAGGGTTGAGGGTCAAGTCAATTGGGAGGTGAGTTTGAATGGAGGAAAACTGGAGGAAGTGAAGTGTTTTAGATATCTGGGAGTGGATCTGGCAGCGGATGGAACCATGGAAGCCGAAGTGGATCATAGGGTGGGGGAGGGGGCGAAAATTCTGGGAGCCTTGAAGAATGTGTGGAAGTCGAGAACATTATCTCGGAAAGCAAAAATGGGTATGTTTGAAGGAATAGTGGTTCCAACAATGTTGTATGGTTGCGAGGCGTGGGCTATGGATAGAGTTGTGCGCAGGAGGATGGATGTGCTGTAAATGAGATGTTTGAGGACAATGTGTGGTGTGAGGTGGTTTGATCGAGTAAGTAACGTAAGGGTAAGAGAGATGTGTGGAAATAAAAAGAGCGTGGTTGAGAGAGCAGAAGAGGGTGTTTTGAAATGGTTTGGGCACGTGGAGAGAATGAGTGAGGAGAGATTGACCAAGAGGATATATGTGTCGGAGGTGGAGGGAACGAGGAGAAGAGGGAGACCAAATTGGAGGTGGAAAGATGAAGTGAAAAAGATTTTGTGTGATCAGGGCCTGAACATGCAGGAGGGTGAAAGGAGGGCAAGGAATAGAGTGAATTGGAGCGATGTGGTATACCGGGGTTGACGTGCTGTCAGTGGATTGAATCAAGGCATGTGAAGTGTCTGGGGTAAACCATGGAAAGCTGTGTAGGTATGTATATTTGCGTGTGTGGACGTATGTATATACATGTGTATGGGGGTGGGTTGGGCCATTTCTTTCGTCTGTTTCCTTGCGCTACCTCGCAAACGCGGGAGACAGCAAGAAAAAAAAAAAAAAAAAAAAAAGCATCAGACTGACTCTCCATCAGACTGTGGAAGAACAGTGTGGTTTCAGAGGTGGTAGAGGATGTGTGGATCAGGTGTTTGCTTTGAAGAATGTATGTGAGAAATACTTAGAAAAACAGTTGGATCTGTATGTAGCATCAATGGATCTGGAGAAGGCATATGATAGGGTTGATAAGAGATGCTCTGTGGAAGATTTTAAGAGTATATGGTGTGGGAGGTAAGTTACAGGAAGCAGTGAAAAGTTTTTACCAAAGATGTAAGGCACGATTATGAGTAGGAAGAGAGGAAAGTTATTTGTTCCCAGTGAATGTTGGTTTGTGGCAGGGGTGCATGATGTCTCCATGGTTGCTTAATTTGTTTATGGATGGGATGGTTGGGGAGGTGAATAAAAGGGTGGTTGGGAGGTCAATAAAAGTTTTGGAGAGAGAGGCAAGTATGCAGTCTGTTATGGATGAGAGGGCTTGGGAAGTGAGTCAGGTGTTGTTCGCTGATGATACAATGCTGGTGGCTGATTCAGGAGAGAAACTGCATAAGTTGGAGGCTGAGTACGGTAAAGTGTGTGAAAGAAGGAAGTTGAGAGTAAATGTGAATAAGAGCAAGGTTATTTGGTTCAGTAGGGTTGAGGGGCAAGTTAATTGGGAGGTAAGATTGAATGGAGAAAAACTGAAGGAAGTGCAGGGTTTTAGATATCTGGGAGTGAAATTGGCAGCGGATGGAACCATGGAAGCAGAAGTGAGTCAAAGGGTGGGGGAGGAAGTGAGGGTTCTGGGAGCGATGAAGAATGTGTGGAAGGCAAGAAACTTAGTGAGCAAAAATGGGTATGTTTGAAGGAATTTTGGTTCCAACAATGTTATATGGTTGCGAGGCATGGCCTATAGACAGAGTTGTGTGGATAAGGAAGGATCTGTTGGAAATGAGATATTTGAGGACAATATGTGGTGTGAGGTGGTTTGATCGAGTAAGTAATGAAAGGGTAAGAGAGATGTGTGTTAATAAAAGGAGTGTGGTTGAGAGTGCAGAGCCCAATGTGTTAAGGTGGTTTGGTCACATGGAGAGAATGAGTGAAGAAAGATTGACAAAGAGAATATTTGTGTCAGAGGTGGAGGGAATGAGGAGAAGCGGGAGACCAAATTAGAGGTGGAAGGATGGAGCGAAAATTAATTTGAGCGATCAGGGTGAAAGGTGTGCAAGAAATAGAGTGAATTTGAACGATGAGGTATACTAGGGTCAACGTGCTGTCAATGAAATGAACCAGTACGTCACCAATTTCTGTAGTTTCTCACCTGAATCAGCCACCGGCACAGTCTCATAAGTGAACAACTGACTCGCTTCCCAAGCCCTCTCATCCACAACAGGCTGCATACTTTTCCCCCTCTCCAAAACTCTTGCATTCGCCTTCCTAACCACCCGATCCATAAACAACTTTAACAACCATGGAGACATCACGCACCCCAGCCGCAAACAAACATTCATTGGGAACAAGTCACTTTCCTCTCTACCCACTCGTACATATACCTTACATTCTTTGTAAGAATGAATGAAGAGTGAATGTTGGGGTGAAGAGGGTGGTGAGAGTGAGTGAGCTTGGGAAGGAGACTTGTGTGAGGAAGTACCAGGAGAGACTGAGTACAGAATGGAAAAAGGTGAGAACAATTGAAGTAAGGGGAGTGGGGGAGGAATGGGATGTATTTAGGGAATCAGTGATGGATTGCACAAAAGATGCTTGTGGCATGAGAAGCGTGGGAGGTGGGTTGATTAGAAAGGGTAGTGAGTGGTGGGATGAAGAGGTAAGATTATTAGTGAAAGAGAAGAGAGAGGCATTTGGACGATTTTTGCAGGGAAAAAATGCAATTGAGTGGGAGATATATAAAAGGAAGAGACAGGATGTCAAGAGAAAGGTGCAAGAGGTGAAAAAGAGGGCAAATGAGAGTTGGGGTGAGAGAGTATCATTAAATTTTAGGGAGAATAAAAATAGAATAGAGTTGATAGAGATGCTCTGTGGAAGGTATTAAGAATATATGGTGTGGGAGGCAAGTTGTTAGAAGCAGTGAAAAGTTTTTATCGAGGATGTAAGGCATGTGTACGTGTAGGAAGAGAGGAAAGTGATTGGTTCTCAGTGAATGTAGGTTTGCGGCAGGGGTGTGTGATGTCTCCATGGTTGTTTAATTTGTTTATGGATGGGGTTGTAAGGGAGGTAAATGCAAGAGTCCTGGAAAGAGGGGCAAGTATGAAGTCTGTTGGGGATGAGAGAGCTTGGGAAGTGAGTCAGTTGTTGTTCGCTGATGATACAGCGCTGGTGGCTGATTCATGTGAGAAACTGCAGAAGCTGGTGACTGAGTTTGGTAAAGTGTGTGGAAGAAGAAAATTGAGAGTAAATGTGAATAAGAGCAAGGTTATTAGGTACAGTAGGGGTGAGGGTCAAGTCAATTGGGAGGTGAGTTTGAATGGAGAAAAACTGGAGGAAGTGAAGTGTTTTAGATATCTGGGAGTGGATCTGTCAGCGGATGGAACCATGGAAGCGGAAGTGGATCATAGGGTGGGGGAGGGGGCGAAAATTTTGGGAGCCTTGAAAAATGTGTGGAAGTCGAGAACATTATCTCGGAAAGCAAAAATGGGTATGTTTGAGGGAATAGTGGTTCCAACAATGTTGTATGGTTGCGAGGCGTGGGCTATGGATAGAGATGTGCGCAGGAGGATGGATGTGCTGGAAATGAGATGTTTGAGGACAATGTGTGGTGTGAGGTGGTTTGATCGAGTAAGTAACGTAAGGGTAAGAGAGATGTGTGGAAATAAAAAGAGCGTGGTTGAGAGAGCAGAAGAGGGTGTTTTGAAATGGTTTGGGCACATGGAGAGAATGAGTGAGGAGAGATTGACCAAGAGGATATATGTGTCGGAGGTGGAGGGAACGAGGAGAAGAGGGAGACCAAATTGGAGGTGGAAAGATGGAGTGAAAAGGATTTTGTGTGATCGGGGCCTGAACATGCAGGAGGGTGAAAGGAGGGCAAGAAATAGAGTGAATTGGAGTCATGTGGTATACAGGGGTTGACGTGCTGTCAGTGGATTGAAGCAAGGCATGTGAAGCGTCTGGGGTAAACCATGGAAGGCTGTGTAGGTATGTATATTTGCGTGTGTGGACGTGTGTATGTACATGTGTATGGGGGGGGGTTGGGCCATTTCTTTCGTCTGTTTCCTTGCGCTACCTCGCAAACGCGGGAGACAGCGACAAAGTATAAAAAAAAAAAAAAAAAAAAAAAAAAAGATGTTCTGGAAGGAGGTAAATAAAGTGCGTAAGATAAGGGAGCAAATGGGAACTTCAGTGAAGGGCGCTAATGGGGGTGATAACAAGTAGTGGTGATGTGAGAAGGAGATGGAGTGAGTATTTTGAAGGTTTGTTGAATGTATTTGATGATAGAGTGGCAGATATAGGGTGTCTTGGTCGAGGTGGTGTGCAAAGTGAGAGGGTTGGGGAAAATGATTTGGTAAACAGAGAAGAGGTAGTAAAAGCTTTGCGGAAGATGAAAGCCGGCAAGGGAGCAGGTTTGGATGGTATTGCAGTGGAATTTATTAAAAAAGGGGGGACTGTATTGTTGACTGGTTGGTAAGGTTATTTAATGTATGTATGACTCATAGTGAGGTGCCTGAGAATTGGAGGAATGCGTGCATAGTGCCATTGTACAAAGGCAAAGGGGATAAGAGTGAGTGCTCAAATTACAGAGGTATAAGTTTGTTGAGTATTCCTGGTAAATTATATGGGAGGGTATTGATTGAGAGGGTGAAGGCATGTACAGAGCATCAGATTGGGGAAGAGCAGTGTGGTTTCAGTAGTGGTAGAGGATGTGTGGATCAGGTGTTTGCTTTGAAGAATGTATGTGAGAAATACTTAGAAAAGCAAATGGATTTGTATGTAGCATTTATGGATCTGGAGAAGGCATATGATAGAGTTGATAGAGATGCTCTGTGGAAGGTATTAAGAATATATGGTGTGGGTGGCAAGTTGTTAGAAGCAGTGAAAAGTTTTTATCGAAGATGTAAGGCATGTGTACGTGTAGGAAGAGAGGAAAGTGATTGGTTCTCAGTGAATGTAAGTTTGCGGCAGGGGTGTGTGATGTCTCCATGGTTGTTTAATTTGTTTATGGATGGGGTTGTTAGGGAGGTGAATGCAAGAGTTTTGGAAAGAGGGGCAAAAATGAAGTCTGTTGTGGATGAGAGAGCTTGGGAAGTGAGTCAGTTGTTGTTCGCTGATGATACAGCGCTGGTGGCTAATTCATGTGAGAAACTGCAGAAGCTGGTGACTGAGTTTGGTAAAGTGTGTGAAAGAAGAAAGTTAAGAGTAAATGTGAATAAGAGCAAGGTTATTAGGTACAGTAGGGTTGAGGGTCAAGTCAATTGGGAGGTAAGTTTGAATGGAGAAAAACTGGAGGAAGTAAAGTGATTTAGATATCTGGGAGTGGATCTGGCAGCGGAGGGAACCATGGAAGCGGAAGTGAATCATAGGGTGGGGGAGGGGGTGAAAATCCTGGGAGCCTTGAAGAATGTGTGGAAGTTGAGAACATTATCTCGGAAAGCCAAAATGGGTATGTTTGAAGGAATAGTGGTTCCAACAATGTTGCATGGTTGCGAGGCGTGGGCTATGGATAGAGTTGTGCGCAGGAGGGTGGATGTGCTGGAAATGAGATGTTTGAGGACAACAGACTTCATACTTGCCCCTCTTTCCGAAACTCTTGCATTCACTTCCCTAACAACCCCATCCATAAACAAATTAAACAACCATTGAGACATCACACACCCCTGCCGCAAACCTACATTCACTGAGAACCAATCACTTTCCTCTCTTCCTACACATACACATGCCTTACATCCTCGATAAAAACTTTTCACTGCTTCTAACAACTTGCCTCCCACACCATATATTCTTAATACCTTCCACAGACCATCTCTATCAACTCTATCATATGCCTTCTCCAGATCCATAATTGCTACATACAAATTCATTTGCTTTTCTAAGTATTTCTCACATACAATCTTCAAAGCAAACACCTGATCCACACATCCTCTACCACTTCTGAAACCACACTGCTCTTCCCCAATCTGATGCTCTGTACATGCCTTCACCCTCTCAATCAATACCCTCCCATATAATTTACCAGGAATACTCAACAAACTTATACCTCTGTAATTTGAGCACTCACTCTTATCCCCTTTGCCTTTGTACAATGGCACTATGCACGCATTCCGCCAATCCTCATACATACATTAAATAACCTTACCAACCAGTCAATAATACAGTCACCCCCTTTTTTAATAAATTCCACTGCAATACCATCCAAACCTGCTGCCTTGCCGGCTTTCATCTCCCGCAAAGCTTTTACTACCTCTAAATATATATATATATATATATATATATATTTAAGGGTAAACGGGAAGAGTGGTTTGGGAATGTCTTGGGAGTAAAGTCAGGGGTTGGTTTGGGAATGTCTTGGGAGTAAAGTCAGGGGTTAGTGAGAGGACAAGACCTACGGAAGGAGTAGCACTACTCCTGAAACAGGAATTGTGGGAGTATGTGATAGAATGTAAGAAAGTAAATTCTAAATTAATATGGGTAAAACTGAAAGTTGATGGAGAAAGATGGGTGATTATTGGTGCATATGCACTTGGGCATGAGAAGAAAGATCATGAGAGGCAAGTGTTTTGGGAGCAGGTGAATGAGTGTGTTAGTGGTTTTCATGCACAAGACCAGGTTATAGTGATGGGTGATTTGAATGCAAAGGTGAGTAATGTGGCAGTTGACGGAATAATTGGTATACATGGGGTGTTCAGTGTTGTAAATGGAAATGGTGAAGAGATTGTAGATTTATGTGCTGAAAAAGGACTGGTGATTGGGAATACCTGGTTTAAAAAGCGAGATATACATAAGTATACGTATGTAAGTAGGAGAGATGGCCAGACTGTTATTGGATTACGTGTTAATTGACAGGCGTGCGAAAGAGAGACTTTTGGATGTTAATGTATTGAGAGGTGCAACTGGAGGGATGTCTGATCATTATCTTGTGGAGATTTGCATGGGTTTTCAGAAAAGAAGAGAGAATGTTGGGGTGAAGAGACTTGTGTGAGGAAGTACCAGGAGAGACTGAGTACAGAATGGAAAAAGGTGAGAACAAAGGAGGTAAGGGGAGTGGGGGAGGAAAGGGATGTATTTAGGGAAGCAGTGATGGCTTGCGCAAAAGATGCTTGTGGCATGAGAAGCGTGAGAGGTGGACAGATTAGAAAGGGTAGTGAGTAGTGGGACGAAGAAGTAAGATTATTAGTAAAAGAGAAGAGAGAGGCATTTGGACAATTTTTGCAGGGAAAAAATACAAATGAGTGGGAGATGTATAAAATAAAGAGGCAGGAGGTCAAGAGAAAGGTGCAAGAGGTGAAAAAGAGGGCAAATGAGAGTTGGGGTGAGAGTATCATTAAATTTTAGGGAGAATAAAAAGATGTTCTGGAAGGAGTTAAATAAAGTGCGTAAGACAAGGGAGTAAATGGGAACTTCACTGAAGGGAGCAAATGGGGAGGTGATAACAAGTAGTGGTGACATGAGAAGGAAGGAGATGGAGTGAGTATTTTGAAGGTTTGTTGAATGTGTTCCATGACAAAGTGGCAGATATAGGGTGTTTTGGTCGAGGTGGTGTGCAAAGTGAGAGGGTTAGGAAAAATGATTTGGTAAACAGAGAAGAGGTAGTAAAAGCTTTGCGGAATATGAAAGCCGGCAAGGCAGCGGGTTTGGATGGTATTGCAGTGGAGTTTATTAAAAAAAGGGGGTGACTGTATTGTTGACTGGTTGTTAAGGTTATTTAATGTATGTATGACTCATAATGAGGTGCCTGAGGATTGGTGGAATGCTTGCATAGTGCCATTGTACAAAGGCAAAGGGGATAAGAGTGAGTGCTCAAATTACAGAGGTATAAATTGTTGAGTATTCCGGGTAAACTATATGGGAGGGTATTGATTGAGAGGGCGAAGGCATGTACAGAGCATCAGATTGGGGAAGAGCAGTGTGGTTTCAGAAGTGGTAGAGGATGTGTGGATCAGGTGTTTGCTTTGAGGAATGTACGTGAGAAATACTTAGAAAAGCAAATGGATTTGTATGTAGCATTTATGGATCTGGAGAAGGCATATGATAGAGTTGACAGAGATGCTCTGTGGAAGGTATTAAGAATATATGGTGTGGGAGGCAAGCTGTTAGAAGCAGTGAAAAGTTTTTATCAAGGATGTAAGGCATGTGTGCATGTAGGAAGAGAGGAAAGTGATTGGTTCTCAGTGAATGTAGGTTTGCGGCAGGGGTGTGTGATGTCTCAATGGTTGTTTAATTTGTTTATGGATGGGGTTGTTAGGGAGGTGAATGCAAGAGTTTTGGAAAGATGGGCAATTATGCAGTCTGTTGTGGATGAGAGAGGTTGGGAAGCGAGTCAGTTGTTGTTCGCTGATGATACAGCGCTGGTGACTGATTCATGTGAGAAACTGCAGAAGTTGGTGACTGAGTCTGGTAAAGTGTGTGAAAGAAGAAAGTTGAGAGTAAATGTGAATAAGAGCAAGGTTATTAGGTACAGTAGGGTTGAGGGTCAAGTCAATTGGGAGGTAAGTTTGACTGGAGAAAAACTGGAGAAAGTAAAGTGTTTTAGATATCTGGGAGTGGATCTGGCAGCGGATGGAACCATGGAAGCGGAAGTGAATCACAGGGTGGGGGAGGGGATGAAAATTCTGGGGGCCTTGAAGAATGTTTGGAAGCTGAGAACATTATCTCGGAAAGCAAAAATGGGTATGTTTGAAGGAATAGTGGTTCCAACAATGTTGCATGGTTGCGAGGCGTGGGCTATGGATAGAGTTGTGCGCAGAAGGATGGATGTGCTGGAAATGAGATGTTTGAGGACAACATGTGGTGTGAGGTGGTTTGATTAAGTAATGTAAGGGTAAGAGAGATGTGTGGAAATAAAAAGTGTGGTTGAGAGAGCAGAAGAGGGTGTTTTGAAATGGTTTGGTCACGTGGAGAGAATGAGTGAGGAGAGATTGACCAAGAGGATATATGTGTCAGAGGTGCAGGGAACGAGGAGAAGTGGGAGACCAAATTGGAGGTGGAAAGATGGAGTGAAAAAGATTTTGAATGATCGGGGCCTGAACATGCAGGAGGGTGAAAGGCGTGCAAGGAATAGAGTGAATTGGAACGATGTGGTATACCGGGGTCGATGTGCTGTCAATGGATTGAACCAGGGCATGTGAAGCGTCTGGGGTAAACTATGGAAAGTTCTGTTGGGCCTGGATGTGGAAAGGGAGCTGTGGTTTCGGTGCATTATTACATGACAGCTAGAGACTGAGTGTGAACGAATGGGGCCTTTGTTGTCTTTTCCTAGCGCTACCTCGCACACATGAGGGGGGAAGGGGTTGTTACTACATGTGTGGCGAGGTGGCGATGGAAATGAATAAAGGCAGACAGTATGAATTATGTACATGTGTATATATGTATATGTCTGTGTGTGTATATATATGTATACTTTGACATGTATAGGTATGTATATTTGCGTGTGTGGACGTGTGGACATGTGTATGAGGGTGGGTTGGGCCATTCTTTCATCTCTTTCCTTGCGCTACCTCCCTAACGCGGGAGACAGCGACAAAGCAAAATAAATAAATATGTATATATATATATATATATATATATATATATATATATATATATATATATATATATATATCATACAAAGCTTCAACAGCCAGGATCGAACCTGGGACCCCTTGTGCAAGAGGCAGGCATGCTAACTGCTAGGCTAAGGGACTGTATAATAGGAAACAACTATTCGAAATACTAAGTATTCGAATACCCTTCGTCTCACAATGGTGAGCAACGGGGTCTATCGGTTGTTTCCGAAGAGAACACATAGCTAGCTAATAGCGTTTTACCGAACCTGACTGTACAACGCGGAGTTATATGAATAAGAATAAAGTGTATATGAATGCGCACCTTCATAGAACATACAAAGCTCCAACAGCCAGGGTCGAACCTGGGACCCCTTGTGCAAGAGGCAGGCATGCTAACCGCTAGGCTAAGGGACTGTATAATAGGAAACAACTATTCAAAATACTAAGTACTCGAATACCCTTCGTCTCACAATGGTGAGCAACGGGGTCTATCGGTTGTTTCCGAACAGAACACATAGCCAGCTGATAGCATTTTACCGAACCTGACTGTACAATGCGGAGTTATATGAATACGAATAAAGTGCATATGAACGCACACCTTCATAGAACATACAAAGCTCCAACAGCCAGGATCGAACCTGGGACCCCTTGTGCAAGAGGCAGGCATGCTAACCGCTAGGCTAAGGGACTGTATAATAGGAAACACAAGGGGTCCCAGGTTCGATCCTGGCTGTTGGAGCTTTGTATGTTCTATGAAGGTGCGCGTTCATATACATTTTATTCGTATATATTTTTTTTTTCATACGATTCGCCATTTCCCGCATTTGCGAGGTAGCGCCAAGAACAGAGGACTGGGCCTCAGAGGGAAAATCCTCACCTGGCCCCCTTCTCTGTTCCTTCTTTTGGAAAATTAAAAAAAAACGAGAGGGGAGGATTTCCAGCCACCCGCTCCCTCCCCTTTTAGTCGCCTTCTACGACACGCAGGGAATACGTGGGAAGTATTCCTTCTCCCCTATCCCCAGGGATAATTCGTATATATATATATATATATATATATATATATATATATATATATATATATATATATATATATATATACGAATATATATATATATATATATATATATATATATATATATATATATATATATATATGTATATTTTTTTTTTTTTATACTTTGTCGCTGTCTCCCGCGTTTGCGAGGTAGCGCAAGGAAACAGACGAAAGAAATGGCCCAACCCCCCCCCATACACATGTATATACATACGTCCACACACGCAAATATACATACCTACACAGCTTTCCATGGTTTACCCCAGACGCTTCACATGCCCTGCTTCAATCCACTGACAGCACGTCAACCCCGGTATACCACATCGCTCCAATTCACTCTATTCCTTGCCCTCCTTTCACCCTCCTGCATGTTCAGGCCCCGATCACACAAAATCTTTTTCACTCTATCTTTCCACCTCCAATTTGGTCTCCCTCTTCTCCTTGTTCCCTCCACCTCCGACACATATATCCTCTTGGTCAATCTTTCCTCACTCATCCTCTCCATGTGCCCAAACCACTTCAAAACACCCTCTTCTGCTCTCTCAACCACGCTCTTTTTATTTCCACACATCTCTCTTACCCTTACGTTACTCACTCGATCAAACCACCTCACACCACGCATTGTCCTCAAACATCTCATTTCCAGCACATCCATCCTCCTGCGCACAACTCTATCCATAGCCCACGCCTCGCAACCATACAACATTGTTGGAACCACTATTCCTTCAAACATACCCATTTTTGCTTTCCGAGATAATGTTCTCGACTTCCACACATTCTTCAAGGCCCCCAGGATTTTCGCCCCCTCCCCCACCCTATGATCCACTTCCGCTTCCATGGTTCCATCCGCTGCCAGATCCACTCCCAGATATCTAAAACACTTCACTTCCTCCAGTTTTTCTCCATTCAAACTCACCTCCCAATTGACTTGACCCTCAACCCTACTGTACCTAATAACCTTGCTCTTATTCACATTTACTCTTAACTTTCTTCTTCCACACACTTTTCCAAACTCAGTCACCAGCTTCTGCAGTTTCTCACATGAATCAGCCACCAGCGCTGTATCATCAGCGAACAACAACCGACTCACTTCCCAAGCTCTCTCATCCCCAACAGACTTCATACTTGCCCCTCTTTCCAAAACTCTTGCATTCACCTCCCTAACAACCCCATCCATAAACAAATTAAACAACCAAAAGAAGGAACAGAGAAGGGGGCCAGGTGAGGATATTCCCTCTAATGCCCAGTCCTCTGTTCTTAACGCTACCTCGCTAATGCGGGAAATGGCGAAGAGTATGAAAGAAATATATATATATATATATATATATATATATATATATATATATATATATATCTATATATATTATCCCTGGGGATAGGGGAGAAAGAATACTTCCCACGTATTCCCTGCGTGTCGTAGAAGGCGACTAAAAGGGGAGGGAGCAGGTGGCTGGAAATCCTCCCCTCTCGTTTTTTTTTTAATTTTCCAAAAGAAGGAACAGAGAAGGGGGCCAGGTGAGGATATTCCCTCTAATGCCCAGTCCTCTGTTCTTAACGCTACCTCGCTAATGCGGGAAATGGCAAATAGTATGAAAGAAATATATATATATATATATATATATATATATATATATATATATATATATTCTTTTTTTTTGCCGCTGTCTCCCGCGTTTGCGAGGTAGCGCAAGGAAACAGACGAAAGAAATGGCCCAACCCACCCCCAATACACATGTATATACATACATGTCCACACATGCAAATATACATACCTACACAGCCTTCCATGGTTTACCCCAGACGCTTCACATGCCCTGATTCAATCCACTGACAGCACGTCAACCCCGGTATACCACATCGATCCAATTCACTCTATTCCTTGCCCTCCATTCACCCTCCTGCATGTTCAGGCCCCGATCACACAAAATCTTTTTCACTCCATCTTTCCACCTCCAATTTGGTTTCCCACTTCTCGTTCCCTCCACCTCCGACACATATATCCTCTTGGTCAATCTTTCCTCACTCATTCTCTCCATGTGCCCAAACCATTTCAAAACACCCTCTTCTGCTCTCTCAACCATGCTCTTTTTATTTCCACATATCTCTCTTACCCTTACGTTACTTACTCGATCAAACCACCTCACACCACACATTGTCCTCAAACATCTCATTTCCAGCATATCCATCCTCCTGCGCACAACTCTATCCATAGCCCACGCCTTGCAACCATACAACATACAACATTCCTTCAAACATACCCATTTATATTTATATAGGGGATAGGGGAGAAAGAATACTTCCCATGTATTCCCTGCGTGTCGTAGAAGGCGACTAAAAGGGAAGGGAGCGGGGGGCTGGAAATCCTCCCCTCTCGTTTTTTTTTTTTTAATTTTCCAAAAGAAGGAACAGAGAAGAGGGCCAGGTGAGGATATTCCCTCAAAGGCCCGGTCCTCTGTTGTTAACGCTAACTCGCTATCGCGGGAAATGGCAAATAGTATGAAAAAAAAATATATATATATATATAAATGTCTAACACAGGTATGAAAAAACAGCACAAGAAAAGTATATTCATACTTGTGAGAAGATAGTTAATGTCAAACTAACTCAATTCACAGCATGATATTTTCATAACTTAGATATTTGGATATCTGATGTTGTACTGGTAGTAAAAAGGAATTCCATGAGCTGCTAGAAAACATCCTAGAGATTCTCTCCACATTTACCTTTCATTACTGCTCTAATCATCAGCTGTTAATAATCTAGATTTTATCATGAGATTATTTATCCCTGGGGATAGGGGTGAAAGAATACTTCCCACGTATTCCTCGCGTGTCGTAGAAAGCGACTAGAGGGGACGGGAGCGGGGGGCCGGAAATCCTCCCCTCCTTGTATTAACTTTCTAAAATGGGAAACAGAAGAAGGAGTCATGCGGGGAGTGCTCATCCTCCTCGAAGTATATTCATACTTGTGAGAAGATAGTTAATGTCAAACTAACTCAATGCACAGCATGATATTTTCATAACTTAGATATTTGGATATCTGATGTTGTACTGGTAGTAAAAAGGAATTCCATGAGCTGCTAGAAAACATCCTAGAGATTCTCTCCACATTTACCTTTCATTACTGCTCTAATCATCAGCTGTTAATAATCTAGATTTTATCATGAGATTATTTATCCCTGGGGATAGGGGTGAAAGAATACTTCCCACGTATTCCTCGCGTGTCGTAGAAAGCGACTAGAGGGGACGGCAGCGGGGGGCCGGAAATCCTCCCCTCCTTGTATTAACTTTCTAAAATGGGAAACAGAAGAAGGAGTCATGCGGGGAGTGCTCATCCTCCTCGAAGGCTCAGAGTGGGGTGCCTAAATGTGTGTGGATGTAACCAAGATGTGAAAAAAGGAGAGATAGGTAGTATGTTTGAGGAAAGGAACCTGGATGTTTTGGCTCTGAGTGAAACGAAGCTCAAGGGTAAAGGGGAAGAGTGGTTTGGAAATGTCTGGGGAGTGAAGTCAGGGGTTAGTGAGAGGACAAGAGCAAGGGAAGGAGTAGCAATACTCCTGAAACAGGAGTTGTGGGAGTATGTGATAGAATGTAAGAAAGTAAATTCTCGATTAATATGGGTAAAATTGAAAGTTGATGGAGAGAGGTGGGTGATTATTGGTGCATATGCACCTGGGCATGAGAAGAAAGATCATGAGAGGCAAGTGTTTTGGGAGCAGCTAAATGAGTGTGTTAGCGGTTTTGATGCACGAAACCGGGTTATAGTGATGGGTGATTTGAATGCAAAGGTGAGTAATGTGGCAGTTGAGGGAATAATTGGTATGCATGGGGTGTTCAGTGTTGTAAATGGAAATGGTGAAGAGCTTGTAGATTTATGTGCTGAAAAAGGACTGATGATTGGGAATACCTGGTTTAAAAAGCGAGATATACATATGTAAGTAGGAGAGATGGCCAGAGAGCGTTATTGGATTACGTGTTAATTGACAGGCGTGCGAAAGAGAGACTTTTGGATGTCAATGTACTGAGAGGTGCAACTGGAGGGATGTCTGATCATTATCTTGTGGAGGCTAAGGTGAAGATTAGTATGGGTTTTCAGAAAAGAAGAGTGAATGTTGGGGTGAAGAAGGTGGTGAGAGTAAGTGAGCTTGGGAAGGAGACTTGTGTGAAGAAGTATCAGGAGAGACTGTGTACAGAATGGAAAAAGGTGAGAACAATGGAAGTAAGGGGAGTGGGGGAGGAATGGGATGTATTTAGGGAATCAGTGATGGATTGCGCAAAAGATGCTTGTGGCATGAGAAGAGTGGGAGGTGGGCTGTTTAGAAAGGGTAGTGAGTGGTGGGATGAAGAAGTAAGAGTATTAGTGAAAGAGAAGAGAGAGGCATTTGGACGATTTTTGCAGGGAAAAAATGCAATTGAGTGGGAGAAGTATAAAAGAAAGAGACAAGAGGTCAAGAGAAAGGTGCAAGAGGTGAAAAAAAGGGCAAATGAGAGTTGGGGTGAGAGACTATCAGTAAATTTTAGGGAGAATAAAAAGATGTTCTGGAAGGAGGTAAATAGGGTGCGTAAGACAAGGGAGCAAATGGGAACTTCAGTGAAGGGCGTAAATGGGGAGGTGATAACAAGTAGTGGTGATGTGAGAAGGAGATGGAATGAGTATTTTGAAGGTTTGTTGAATGTGTCTGATGACAGAGTGGCAGATATAGGGTGTTTGGGTCGAGGTGGTGTGCAAAGTGAGAGGGTTAGGGAAAATGATTTGGTAAACAGAGAAGAGGTAGTAAAAGCTTTGCGGAAGATGAAAGCCGGCAAGGCAGCAGGTTTGGATGGTATTGCAGTGGAATTTATTAAAAAAGGGGGTGACTGTATTGTTGACTGGTTGGTAAGGTTATTTAATGTATGTATGACTCATGGTGAGGTGCCTGAGGATTGGCGGAATGCATGCATAGTGCCATTGTACAAAGGCAAAGGGGATAAGAGTGAGTGCTCAAATTACAGAGGTATAAGTTTGTTGAGTATTCCCAGTAAATTATATGGGAGAGTATTGATTGAGAGGGTGAAGGCATGTACAGAGCATCAGATTGGGGAAGAGCAGTGTGGTTTCAGAAGTGGTAGAGGATGTGTGGATCAGGTGTTTGCTTTGAAGAATGTATGTGAGAAATACTTAGAAAAGCAAATGGATTTGTATGTAGCATTTATGGATCTGGAGAAGGCATATGATAGAGTTGATAGAGATGCTCTGTGGAAGGTATTAAGAATATATGGTGTGGGAGGCAAGTTGTTAGAAGCAGTGAAAAGTTTTTATCGAGGATGTAAGGCATGTGTACGTGTAGGAAGAGAGGAAAGTGATTGGTTCTCAGTGAATGTAGGTTTCCGGCAGGGGTGTGTGATGTCTCCATGGTTGTTTAATTTGTTTATGGATGGGGTTGTTAGGGAGGTAAATGCAAGAGTCTTGGAAAGAGGGGCAAGTATGAAGTCTGTTGGGGATGAGAGAGCTTGGGAAGTGAGTCAGTTGTTGTTCGCTGATGATACAGCACTGGTGGCGGATTCATGTGAGAAACTGCAGAAGCTGGTGACGGAGTTTGGTAAAGTGTGTGGAAGAAGAAAGTTAAGAGTAAATGTGAATAAGAGCAAGGTTATTAGGTACAGTAGGGTTGAGGGTCAAGTCAATTGGGAGGTGAGTTTGAATGGAGAAAAACTGGAGGAAGTGAAGTGTTTTAGATATCTGGGAGTGGATCTGTCAGCGGATGGAACCATGGAAGCGGAAGTGGATCATAGGGTGGGGGAGGGGGCGAAAATTTTGGGAGCCTTGAAAAATGTGTGGAAGTCGAGAACATTATCCCGGAAAGCAAAAATGGGTATGTTTGAAGGAATAGTAGTTCCAACAATGTTGTATGGTTGCGAGGCGTGGGCTATGGATAGAGTTGTGCGCAGGAGGATGGATGTGCTGGAAATGAGATGTTTGAGGACAATGTGTGGTGTGAGGTGGTTTGATCGAGTAAGTAACGTAAGGGTAAGAGAGATGTGTGGAAATAAAAAGAGCGTGGTTGAGAGAGCAGAAGAGGGTGTTTTAAAATGGTTTGGGCACATGGAGAGAATGAGTGAGGAAAGATTGACCAAGAGGATATATGTGTCGGAGGTGGAGGGAACGAGGAGAAGAGGGAGACCAAATTGGAGGTGGAAAGATGGAGTGAAAAAGATTTTGTGTGATCGGGGCCTGAACATGCAGGAGGGTGAAAGGAGGGCAAGGAATAGAGTGAATTGGAGCGATGTGGTATACAGGGGTTGACGTGCTGTCAGTGGATTGAATCAAGGCATGTGAAGCGTCCGGGGTAAACCATGGAAAGCTGTGTAGGTATGTATATTTGTGTGTGTGGACGTGTGTATGTACATGTGTATGGGGGGGGGTTGGGCCATTTCTTTCGTCTGTTTCCTTGCGCTACCTCGCAAACGCGGGAGACAGCGACAAAGTATAAAAAAAAAAAAAAAAAAAAAGATATATATATATATATATATATATATATATATATATTTTTTTTTTTTTTTTTTTTTTTCATACTATTCGCTATTTCCCGCGATAGCGAGGTAGCGTTAAGAACAGAGGACTGGGCCTTTGAGGGAATATCCTCACCTGGACCTCTCCTCTGTTCCTTCTTTTGGAAAAAAAAAAAAAAAAAAAAAAAAAAAAAAAAAAAACGAGAGGGGAGGATTTCCAGCCCCCCGCTCCCTTCCCTTTTAGTCGCCTTCTACGACACGCAGGGAATACGTGGGAAGTATTCTTTCTCCCCTATCCCCAGGGAATATATATATATATATATATATATATTTTTTTTTTTTTTTTTTGCTTTGTCGCTGTCTCCCGCATTTGCAAGGTAGCGCAAGGTAACAGACGAAAGAAAACCATTATGTGACATTCATTTTCACATTTCATTTCAAGCTAGAAGTTTTAGTTTTCTAAATTATTTCTTACTTTTTTCATATGTATATATATGTATATGTGTGTGTGTGTGTGTATATGTGTGTATGTATATGTGCGTGTGTATGTGTATGTATATATATATATGTATATATATATATATACATTTTTTTTTTTATACTTTGTCGCTGTCTCCCGCGTTTGCGAGGTAGCGCAAGGAAACAGACGAAAGAAATGGCCCAACCCCCCCCATACACATGTATATACATACGTCCACACACGCAAATATACATACCTACACAGCTTTCCATGGTTTACCCCAGACGCTTCACATGCCTTGATTCAATCCACTGACAGCACGTCAACCCCGGTACACCACATCGCTCCAATTCACTCTATTCCTTGCCCTCCTTTCACCCTCCTGCATGTTCAGGCCCCGATCACACAAAATCTTTTTCACTCCATCTTTCCACCTCCAACTTGGTCTCCCCCTTCTCCTTGCTCCCTCCACCTCCGACACATATATCCTCTTGGTCAATCTTTCCTCACTCATCCTCTCCATGAGCCCAAACCACTTCAAAACACCCTCTTCTGCTCTCTCAACCATGCTCTTTTTATTTCCACACATCTCTCTTACCCTTACGTTACTCACTCGATCAAACCACCTCACACCACACATTGTCCTCAAACATCTCATTTCCAGCACATCCATCTTCCTGCGCACAACTCTATCCATAGCCCACGCCTCGCAACCATACAACATTGTTGGAACCACTATTCCTTCAAACATACCCATTTTTGCTTTCCGAGATAATGTTCTCGACTTCCACACATTCTTCAAGGCCCCCAGAATTTTCGCCCCCTCCCCCACCCTATGATCCACTTCCGCTTCCATGGTTCCATCCGCTGCCAGATCCACTCCCAGATATCTAAAACACTTCACTTCCTCCAGTTTTTCTCCATTCAAACTCACCTCCCAATTGACTTGACCCTCAACCCTACTGTACCTTGCTCTTATTCACATTTACTCTTAACTTTCTTCTTCCACACACTTTACCAAACTCAGTCACCAGCTTCTGCAGTTTCTCACATGAATCAGCCACCAGCGCTGTATCATCAGCGAACAACAACTGACTCATTTCCCAAGCTCTCTCATCCCCAACAGACTTCATACTTGCCCCTCTTTCCAAAACTCTTGCATTTACCTCCCTAACAACCCCATCCATAAACAAATTAAACAACCATGGAGACATCACACACCCCTGCCGCAAACCTACATTCACTGAGAACCAATCACTTTCCTCTCTTCCTACACGACGTACACATGCCTTACATCCTCGATAAAAACTTTTCACTGCTTCTAACAACTTTCCTCCCACACCATATATTCTTAATACCTTCCACAGAGCATCTCTATCAACTCTATCATATGCCTTCTCCAGATCCATAAATGCTACATACAAATCCATTTGCTTTTCTAAGTATTTCTCACATACATTCTTCAAAGCAAACACCTGATCCACACATCCTCTACCACTTCTGAAACCACACTGCTCTTCCCCAATCTGATGCTCTGTACATGCCTTCACCCTCTCAATCAATACCCTCCCATATAATTTACCAGGAATACTCAACAAACTTATACCTCTGTAATTTGAGCACTCACTCTTATCCCCTTTGCTTTTGAACAATGGCACTATGCACGCATTCCGCCAATCCTCAGGCACCTCACCATGAGTCATACATACATTAAATAACCTTACCAACCAGTCAACAATACAGTCACCCCCTTTTTTCATAAATTCCACTGCAATACCATCCAAACCTGCTGCCTTGCCGGCTTTCATCTTCCGCAAAGCTTTCACTACCTCTTCTCTGTTTACCAACTCATTTTCCCTAACCCTCTCACTTTGCACACCACCTCGACCAAAACACCCTATATCTGCCACTCTATCATCAAACACATTCAACAAACCTTCAAAATACTCACTCCATCTCCTTCTCACATCACCACTACTTGTTATCACCTCCCCATTTGCGCCCTTCACTGAAGTTCCCATTTGCTCCCTTGTCTTACGCACTTTATTTACCTCCTTCCAGAACATCTTTTTATTCTCCCTAAAATTTAATGATACTCTCTCACCCAAACTCTCATTTGCCCCTTTTTTCACCTCTTGCACCTTTCTCTTGACCTTCTGTCTCTTTCTTTTATACATCTCCCACTCAATTGCATTTTTTCCCTGCAAAAATCGTCCAAATGCCTCTCTCTTCTCTTTCACTAATACTCTTACTTCTTCATCCCACCACTCACTACCCTTTCTAATCAACCCACCTCCCACTCTTCTCATGCCACAAGCATCTTTTGTGCAATCCATCACTGATTCCCTAAATACATCCCATTCCTCCCCCACTCCCCTTGCTTCCATTGTTCTCACCTTTTTCCATTCTGTACTCAGTCTCTCCTGGTACTTCCTCACACAGGTCTCCTTCTCAAGCTCACTTACTCTCACCACCCTCTTCACCCCAACATTCACTCTTCTTTTCTGAAAACCGATACAAATCTTCACCTTAGCCTCCACAAGATAATGATCAGACATCCCTCCAGTTGCACCTCTCAGCACATTAACATCCAAAAGTCTCTCTTTCGCACGCCTGTCAATTAACACGTAATCCAATAACGCTCTCTGGCCATCTCTCCTACTTACATAAGTATACTTATGTATATCTTATGTTTTTTTTTTTTTTTACTATACTTTGTCGCTGTCTCCCGCGTTTGCGAGGTAGCACAAGGAAACAGACGAAAAAAATGGCCCAACCCCCCCCCATACACATGTATATACATACGTCCACACATGCAAATATACATACCTACACAGCTTTCCATGGTTTACCCCAGACGCTTAACATGCCTTGCTTCAATCCACTGACAGCACGTCAACCCCGGTATACCACATCGCTCCAATTCACTCTATTCCTTGCCCTCCTTTCACCCTCCTGCATGTTCAGGCCCCGATCACACAAAATCTTTTTCACTCCATTTTCCACCTCCAATTTGGTCTCCCTCTTCTCCTTGTTCCCTCCACCTCCGACACATATATCCTCTTGGTCAATCTTTCCTCACTCATCCTCTCCATGTGCCCAAACCACTTCAAAACACCCTCTTCTGCTCTCTCAACCACACTCTTTTTATTTCCACACATCTCTCTTACCCTTACGTTACTGACTCGATCAAACCACCTCACACCACACATTGTCCTCAAACATCTCATTTCCAGCACATCCATCCTCCTGCGCACAACTCTATCCATAGCCCACGCCTCGCAACCATGCAACATTGTTGGAACCACTATTCCTTCAAACATACCCATTTTTGCTTTCCGAGATAATGTTCTCGACTTCCACACATTCTTCAAGGCCCCCAGGATTTTTGCCCCCTCCCCCACCCTATGATCCACTTCCGCTTCCATGGTTCCATCCGCTGCCAGATCCACTCCAAGATATCTAAAACACTTCACTTCCTCCAGTTTTTCTCCATTCAAACTCACCTCCCAATTGACTTGACCCTCAACCCTACTGTACCTAATAACCTTGCTCTTATTCACATTTACTCTTAACTTTCTTCTTCCACACACTTTTCCAAACTCAGTCACCAGCTTCTGCAGTTTCTCACATGAATCAGCCACCAGCGCTGTATCATCAGCGAACAACATATATATTTTTTTCTTTTTTCATTCATACTATTCGCCATTTCCCGCATTAGCGAGGTAGCGTTAAGAACAGAGGACTGGGCCTTAGAGGGAATATCCTCACCTGGCCCCCTTCTCTGTTCCTTCTTTTGGAAAAAAAAAAAAAAAAAAAAAAAACGAGAGGGGAGGATTTCCAGCTACCCACTCCCTCCCCTTTTAGTCGCCTTCTACGACACGCAGGGAATGCGTGGGAAGTATTCTTTCTCCCCTATCCCCAGGGATATATATATATATATATATATATATATATATATATATATATATATATATATATATATATATATATTTTTGTTTGCTTTGTCGGTCTCCCGCGTTTGCGAGGTAGCGCAAGGAAACAGACGAAAGAAATGGCCCAACCCACCCCCATACACATGTATATACATACGTCCACACACACAAATGTACATACCTACACAGCTTTCCATGGTTTACCCCAGATGCTTCACATGCCCTGATTCAATCCACTGACAGCACGTCAACCCCAGTATACCACATCGATCCAATTCACTCTATTCCTTGCCCTCCTTTCACCCTCCTGTATGTTCAGGCCCCGATCACACAAAATCTTTTTCACTCCATCTTTCCACCTCCAATTTGGTCTCCCACTTCTCCTTGTTCCCTCCACCTCCGACACATATATCCTCTTGGTCAATCTTTCCTCACTCATTCTCTCCATGTGCCCAAACCATTTCAAAACACCCTCTTCTGCTCTCTCAACCACGCTCTTTTTATTTCCACACATCTCTCTTACCCTTACGTTACTCGATCAAACCACCTCACACCACACATTGGCCTCAAACATCTCATTTCCAGCACATCCATCCTCCTGCGCACAACTCTATCCATAGCCCACGCCTCACAACCCTACAACATTGTTGGAACCACTATTCCTTCAAACATACCCATTTTTGCTTTCCGAGATAATGTTCTCGACTTCCACACATTCTTCAAGGCTCCCAGAATTTTCGCCCCCTCCCCCACCCTATGATCCACTTCCGCTTCCTGGTTCCATCCGCTGCCAGATCCACTCCCAGATATCTAAAACACTTTACTTCCTCCAGTTTTCCTCCAGAGAGATGTGTGAAAATAAGAAGGGCGTGGTTGAGAGAGCAGAAGAGGGTGTTTTGAAATGGTTTGGGCACATGGAGAGAATGAGTGAGGAAAGATTGACAAAGAGGATATATGTGTCGGAGGTGGAGGGAACGAGGAGAAGTGGGAGACCAAATTGGAGGTGGAAAGATGGAGTGAAAAAGATTTTGAGTGATCGGGGCCTGAACATGCAAGAGGGTGAAAGACGTGCAAGGAACAGAGTGAATTGGATCAATGTGGTATACCAGGGTCGATGTGCTGTCAATGGATTGAATCAGGGCGTGTGAAGCGTCTTGGGTAAACCATGGAAAGTTCTGTGGGGCCTGGATGTGGAAAGGGAGCTGTGGTTTTGGGCATTATTGCATGACAGCTAGAGACATATATATATCTATATTTATTTATTTTGCTTTGTCGCTGTCATCCGCGTTTGCGAGGTAGCACAAGGAAACAGACGAAAGAAATGGCCCAACCCACCCCTATACCCATGTATATACATACACATCCCCACAAGCAAATATACATACCCATACATCTCAATGTACACATATATATACACACACAGACACATACATATATACATATGCACACAATTCACACTGTCTGCCTTTATTCATTCCCATCGCCACCTCGCCACACATGGAATGACATCCCCCTCCCCCCTCATGTGTGCGAGGTAGCGCTAGGAAAAGACAACAAAGGCCCCATTCGTTCACACTCAGTATCTAGCTGTCATGCAATAATGCCCGAAACCACAGCTTCCTTTCCACATCCAGGCCCCACAGAACTTTCCATGGATTACCCCAGACACTTCACATGCCCTGATTCACTCTATTGACAGCACGTCGTCCCCGGTATACCACATCGATCCAATTCACTCTATTCCTTGCCCGCCTTTCACCCTCCTGAATGTTCAGGCCCCAATCACATAAAATCTTTTTCACTCCATCTTTCCACCTCCAATTTGGTCTCCCACTTCTCGTTCCCTCCACCTCTTACACATGTATCCTCTTGGTCAATCTTTCCTCACTCATTCTCTCCATGTGCCCAAACCATTTCAAAACACCCTCTTCTGCTCTCTCAACCATGCTCTTTTTATTTCCACACATCTCTCTTACCCTTACATTACTTACTCGATCAAACCACCTCACACTACATATTGTCCTCAAACATCTCATTTCCAGCACATCAACCCTCCTGCGCACAACTCTATCCATAGCCCACGCCTCGCAACCATACAACATTGTTGGAACCACTATTCCTTCAAACATACCCATTTTTGCTTTCCGAGATAATGTTCTCGACTTCCACACATTCTTCAAGACTCCCAGAATTTTCGCCCCCTCCCCCACCCTATGATCCACTTCCGCTTCCATGGTTCCATCCGCTGCCAGATCCACTCCCAGATATATAAAACACTTTACTTCCTCCAGTTTTTCTCCATTCAAACTTACCTCCCAATTGACTTGATCCTCAACCCTACTGTACCTAATAACCTTGCTCTTATTCACATTTACTCTTAACTTTCTACTTTCACACACTTTACCAAACTTAGTCACCAGCTTCTGCAGTTTCTCACATGAATCAGCCACCAGCACTGTATCATCAGCAAAGAACATCTGACTCACTTCCCAAGCTCTCACATCCCCAACAGACTTCATACTTGCCCCTCTTTCCAAAACTCTTGCATTCACCTCCCTAACAACCCCATCCATAAACAAATTAAACAACCATGGAGACATCACACACCCCTGCCGCAAACCTACATTCACTGAGAAGTAATCACTTTCCTCTCTTCCTACACGTACACATGCCTTACATCCTCAATAAAAACTTTTCACTGCCTCTAACAACATGCCTCCCACACCATATATTCTTGGTACCTTCCACAGAGCATCTCTATCAACTCTATCATATGCCTTCTCTAGATCCATAAATGCTACATACAAATCCATTTGCTTTTCTAAGTATTTCTCACATACATTCTTCAAAGCAAACACCTGATCCACACATCCTCTACCACTTCTGAAACCATACTGCTCTTCCCCAATCTGATGCTCTGTACATGCCTTCACTCTCTCAATCAATACCCTCCCATATAATTAACCAGGAATACTCAACAAACTTATACCTCTGTAATTTGAGCACTCACTTTTATCCCCTTTGCCTTTGTACAATGGCACTATGCACGCATTCCGCCAATCCTCAGGCACCTCACCATGAATCATACATACATTAAATAACCTTACCAACCAGTCAACAATACAGTCACCCCCTTTTTTCATAAATTCCACTGCAATACCATCCAAACCTGCTGCCTTGCCGGCTTTCATCTTCCGCAAATCTTTTACTACCTCTTCTCTGTTTACCAAATCATTTTCCCTAACCCTCTCACTTTGCACATCACCTCGACCAAAACACCCTATATCTGCCACTCTATCATCAAACACATTCAATAAACCTTCAAAATACTCACTCCATCTCCTTCTCACATCACCACTACTTGTTATCACCTCCCCATTAGTGCCCTTCACTGAAGTTACCATTTGCTCCCTTGTCTTACGCACTTTATTTACCTACTTCCAGAACATCTTTTTATTCTCCCTAAAATTTAATGGTACTCTCTCACCCCAACTCTCATTTGCCCTCTTTTTCACCTCTTGCACCTTTCTCTTGACCTCCTGTCTCTTTCTTTTATACATCTCCCACTCATTTGCATTTTTTCCCTGCAAAAATCATCCAAATACCTCTCTCTTCTCTTTCACTAATAATCTTGCTTCTTCATCCAACTACTCACAACCCTTTCTAATCAACCCACCTCCCACGCTTCTCATGCCACAAGCATCTTTTGCGCAAGCCATCACTGATTCCCTAAATACATCCCATTTCTCCCCCACTCCCCTTACTTCCTTTGTTCTCACCTTTACCCATTCTGTACTCAGTCTCTCCTGGTACTTCCTCACACAAGTCTCCTTCCCAAGCTCACTTACTCTCACCACCCTCTTCACCCTAACATTCTCTCTTCTTTTCTGAAAACCCATACAAATCTTCACCTTTGCCTCCACAAGATAATGATCAGACATCCCTCCAGTTGCACCTCTCAGCACATTAACATCCAAAAGTCTCTCTTTTGCGCGCCTGTCAATTAACACGTAATCCAATAATGCTCTCTGGACATCTCTCCTACTTACATACATACACTTATGTATATCTCGCTTTTTAAACCAGGTATTCCCAATCACCAGTCCTTTTTCAGCACATAAATCTACAAGCTCTTCACCATTTCCATTTACAACACTGAACACCCCATGTATACCAATTATTCCCTCAACTGCCACATTACTCACCTTGTAATGTGATAGAATGTACGAAAGTAAATTCTAGATTAATATGGGTAAAACTGAAAGTTGATGGAGAGAGATGGGTGATTATTGGTGCATATGCACCTGGGCATGAGAAGAAAGATCATGAGAGGCAAGTGTTTTGGGAGCAGCTGAATGAGTGTGTTAGTGGTTTTGATGCACAAGACCGGGTTATAGTGATGGGTGATTTGAATATATATAACTATATATGTATAAACAAATCAATGAATCAACCTATGTGCATAAGTGTGTTTCTTACTGCTAGAAAAAACTGGTCAGAACAAAACATGGACAACCCCCTGTTTGAGAAAGAGGGGATTAGCTGAACAAACAGGAGAAAAAATCAATGGCTTCAGGATTAAAAAGGAAAAGCTTCAGCTAACTGGAATTTCATATTTCTTAAAAGTTCTGATTACCTTAGATCTACTTGCAGGACTTGTGTCTGTTACAGAAGGATCAGTGTGAAGAGTTACAGATGCCACCTCCGCTAACATGTTGAGCATTGAGAGTGCTTCAGGACCTGCACAGCTTACACCCCCTGTGCGTACACCCTTTACAGGTGAACGCATGCGATGTGGGGACACAGGAGAATCTTCTGGACGGGGTGCCATACTTCTATCTTCTGTAAGATCCAAGGAAATCCTTAACAAAGAAAATCAACAATATGGCCATATTCATGTGATGTGGTGACTCTAGATATCACTCAGACTTTTTCTCTACTGTTTCTATGGAACTCCAAAATACTTATTGTAGAGTGCATACAGTATATGTGTGTACCTTTTGTTGGAATCAATTTTGAAGAACTAGGGTTCTAATCTAAAGAACTGATATATGTAAAACTAACATACTATCAATACTAATAACTGCCAATACTGTGCTTAAAAAAGTTTATATTATGTCAATTTCTGATATGATGCTCAGTACTAATTAGTCATCAAATTAGTTAACTACTAAACTGGTCCCATAATCATATGACAATCATTAGAGGAGGTCTTCCAATGCCATATAATCTAATTTTCCCTGCCACTGTTTAAATATCCAGCTGACTTATTACATCATTAGTGGCCTAAAGAGATCTCTTCCATCACTATGAAGACGAGAGAAGAAATCTACTCCCCTCAGTATGCCTACAACCATTTATCTACATTATCACAGACCTTTTAATGGTTTCCCCTAGCTACTCCATATCCTAGTTCAGGCCACTATAATCACAGTGCCCCCATAAACCACGTGGTTCCAATTCATTCTATCCCATGCAGGCCTTTCATCACCCTGCATGTTCAGGCCCTGAGCACTTCCAATCTCATCTATTTCATCCTTCCATCTACAGTTTGGTCTTTGTCCCATTCTTGTTCCCTCCATGTCAACACATATATCCTTTTTGTCAACCTTTGCTCACACAGTATCTTCATTTGCTCAAACTTTTTTCATCACACCCTCTTAAGCTCTCTCCACCACATTTATATTCCCCTACCACTACTTAATCAACTAACTCTCCTCACACCATGTCTTTAAACATTTCATTTCTAACACATTCCACCTCTTCCGTACATTTTCATCTATATCCCATGCCTCACATCTATGCAACACTGTCAGAGACACTTTCAAAAATACCCATTTTCATCCCTGCCATCAGATAGGGAACTCTCTTTCTACATACTCCTCAATGCTCCCATAACCTTTCTCCTCTCATCCACCCTATGATTCAACTCAGCTTTCATGGTTTCCTTTGCTGCAATATCTACTCCTAGGTATTTAAACCCTTCACTTCCCCCAAGTTTTCTCCATTCAAACTCACATCCCAACCAATCTGGCTCTTTACACTATTAAAACTAATAACCTCACCTTTATTCACATTCACACTCAACTCTCTCCTTTTACACACTCTCCCAAACTCAGACACCAAATTGTGAAGCTTCTCACTCGAATTTGCAATCAATGCTGTAACATCAGCAAACAACAACAGTCACACCCCAGGCTCTCCACCTCCACAAAAAATGCATATCTGCCCCTTTCTCCATGACCTTTACACTTACCTCCCTCACCATCCCATCCATTATCAAATTCAACGGTCATGGTAACATCACACATCCCTGCTGCAGAAGCATCTTCCACTAAAACCATCCACCCTACTCTCTACCTACTCACACACATGCCTTCCTCTCCTGATATGAAACTCCACACTGCTTTTAATAGCTTTCCTTCCACTCCATATCTTCATAACATCTTCCACAAAGTACCTATGTCAACCCTAACAAATGATTTCTCCAGATCCATAAATGCCATATCAAAATCCTTCTTGTTTCTCCAAGTATTTCTCACACACTTTCTTCTTAGAAAACAAAACTGATCTGCACATTCTCTACCACTCCTGAAACCACAATATTCCCCTCCCCCATTATGATGCTCTATGCATGCCACCACCCTCTCAATCACTACTCTTCCATACAACTTATCAGGTACATTAAAAAACATATACCTCTGTAATACTTGAAAACTCACTTTTGTCCCCAGTTTTAATACAATCTGCCAATCCTCATTCACCTTACTATGTTTGAAGGAATAGTGGTTCCAACAATGTTGTATGGTTGCGAGGCGTGGGCTATGGATAGAGTTGTGCGCAGGAGGATGGATGTGCTGGAAATGAGATGTTTGAGGACAATGTGTGGTGTGAGGTGGTTTGATCGAGTGAGTAACGTAAGGGTAAGAGAGATGTGTGGAAATAAAAAGAGCGTGGTTGAGAGAGCAGAAGAGGGTGTTTTGAAGTGGTTTGGGCACATGGAGAGGATGAGTGAGGAAAGATTGACCAAGAGGATATATGTGTCGGAGGTGGAGGGAACAAGGAGAAGAGGGAGACCAAATTGGAGGTGGAAAGATGGAGTGAAAAAGATTTTGTGTGATCGGGGCCTGAACATGCAGGAGGGTGAAAGGAGGGCAAGGAATAGAGTGAATTGGAGCGATGTGGTATACCGGGGTTGACGTGCTGTCAGTGGATTGAATCAAGGCATGTGAAGCGTCTGGGGTAAACCATGGAAAGCTGTGTAGGTATGTATATTTGCGTGTGTGGACGTATGTATATACATGTGTATGGGGGGGGGGGGTTGGGCCATTTCTTTCGTCTGTTTCCTTGCGCTACCTCGCAAATGCGGGAGACAGCGACAAAGTATAATAAAAAATAATATACATATACTTACAATCCCAACTAACCAATCAACAACAGAGTCATCCCCTTTCTTAAGAAATTCAACTGCAATACTATCCACCCCAGCAAACTTGCCACATTTCATCTTGTGCAAGGCTTTCACAGCCTCCTTTCTTTTCACCCAACCACTTGCCATGACTCTCTTACTTAACATACCTCCTCAATCCAAACACCATACATTTGTCATCTTATCATCAAACTCATTCAACAATCCTTCAAAGTACTCACTCCATCTCCTCTTTACTTTAATAATGCCAGTCACCACTTCTCCAACTGTCCCTTTAACAGATGTTCCCATATGTCCCATTTTCTCACGCAATTAACCTCTTTCCAAACACTGTCTCACTCTTCTCCCTAAAGTCTGCTGATGCTTGCTCATACCAAAACTCCTTTGCCCTCTTTTTCATTCTCGCACATTCCCCCACCAATTGTGCACCTGTCCAGTAAATACAAACTTTTCAGTCTTGCACATTCCCCCACCAATTGTGCACCTGCCCAGTAAATACAAACCTCTTTTTTCTCTTTACTAGGAACATCATCATCCCACCACTCACTAACCTTTCTCACCTGCCCATTTCCAATCTTCTGCATGCCACACACTGCTCTTGTAAATGCTTTCCTAAATATTTCCCATTCTTCATCCACTCCCTCTGCTTCATTTATTCCACGTTTTTCCATTCTAAATTCAGCTCTTCAGACATTTCTTTACGCAAGCCTCTTTTTAATATGTTCACTCACTCCCACCACTCTCTTCTCACCCAAAACATTTCCTCTTTTCCAAAAGTCTCAATAAATCTTCACCCTTGCCCCCGTCAAATAATGATCAGGTATCCTACCAGCTGCCCCTCTCAGCACATTGAAATCCAAGAGTCTCTCTTTTCCAGGCCTATCAATCATCCTTAATCTAATAATGCCTATTCCATGTATATTCAAGTAAGTACCTCTTTTTAAACCAAATAGTGAAACAAGTGAACTAAAAATTTACAGGCCTGAAGCTAATGAAAACTCTGAGTGGATCAGCTTATCAATAAGTAAAATGATGGGTTCACTGACTATGGCCTTTCATACTGACTGTTATTCTACTTTACCTGTTTTATTGAGGTGGAAGTTTTCATTCATTTTAGCTGGGATTTCACTAAGTTACAGGGGTGAAAACTCATATGTCATCATTGAATTACAATGGATGATGAAAACATGTAGTCTTTGGTTTGCTTATCAACAGCATTTTTTTCTACGCCTTCAAACAGCCACTATGGCAGTGGATAAGTATCAAAATGTTTGTTCGTAAGTTTCCTTCAAGATCGACAGAAGAGCAAGTGCCACTTCGCTGGACATTTCTATTCGTGTTAGTAAGGGTCAGAAGGCATCTTGATGCTAAAATCTCACAAAGAGGAAAATGAATAGAAAGGGAAAAGCTACATTACTGTGAACATTAGTCAAGTTATTGTTTGCTGATGACACAACACTGGTGGGAAATTCAGGTTAGAAACTGCTGAAGTTGATTTCTGAGTATGGGATAAAGTGTGATAGGAATAAGTTGAGAGTACAATCACAAATAAGCAAAGTTATCAAGTTTTACACATTGACTGACAGGTCAGTTGAGGTGTGAGTGTGAACAAAGAAAACTCGGAGGAAATGATTTGCTTTACAACCTGGGAGTGGACATGGCAGTGAATGGAACCATGGAAGCTGAAGCAAGTCCTAGGGTGGGTAAGGGAGCAAAGATCCAAGGATTACTGAGGAATGTGTGGAAGTAGAGATCACTATCTGGGATGATGAAGAGTGGGATGCGTGATGGTACAGTTAGGATAACTAAGGGCATTCAAAGGATGGGGTCCCATGACAAGAGTAAAACTTCCTTCCTGTACTTTGCAAATAAGTAATTACAATAGGAAATCTAAAAAAACGACAATAAACATCAAGAACATAAAATTGCCAGCTGTGTTAAAGCACCACCATCTTAATTTTGCTTTAAAAGTAATAGTGGGGAGGGTTGTGCTGATGTGGGGGAGGGGGGGAAATGAGGAGACTATTGACATAAAATATGATTTTCTCAGAGAAACTTCATTTCATCTCCCTGAACAGTGGAGATTTACAGAACTGTACAAAAATTAATGTAATGAAGTGATTTGAACAGTGTGATATGACTACCACTGGGGAGGCTACTCCACCAGCTGCTCCTGTGGTTAAGCTAATGCTGAAATCATCAAGCAGTTAGGGTGATGCTGAACTATGCTAGTTACACTTCTAATGTGCTTATCATACCCTGAAAAATTAAGATAGTGCTTGCCTTTTAAGTTTTGTTTCATGAGCTTTTCATTGGTTCTCTTGACTGCAATTGATAAACGTACATTTAAATTAAGAACACATTTGTTTCTAATCTTCTTAGTCAGCTCATTATTTCCTCTGCCTTCACCTGACATAATGATCCAGTGTAAGGGTCTCACATTACACCAAGTGTACTATCACTGTACAATTAAATGAACATTATTCGCTTGTAATTCAATTAACACATTCAAAAATGTTAATTACGTGTTACTCAATACACTTATCATTTCTTTTTCAGCAATTATAAAAATATTAAGAAACTTTAAAACAAAAATGGAATATATCAACACTTGATCGTGGTACCACACGCCTATCATTTTTGCAAGTAACCTTAATGCAAACCAAGAAGTTAATGTCTTCAATAAGTCTTTGATAATGTAAACGTCATATCACACATGAACATTTGTAATCTGAACACCAGCATATCCTCCATCATAAGTGTAAATATCCCTACCTAACCCACGAGGCGGACAAACAATACACAAGTTCTTCTGGTGGACGTGATTGGTGATCGCTACTTACTCCTGACCTTACACTAGTGACAAATGTTAATATTCTAACTCAAGAATGAAAATGCTTCTAAAATGTACACATTCCATTATAAAGACGCAGGGTATGCGGACCTGACTCATGCCACGCACTCGCGCCAAATCCTGCAGCCTCGCCAGACACCTAACTCACACGACCTGCTTTCCTCTTCTCGCCCATATATCCTCTATGTCGCATCAAAATGATATGATGCGAATCTACTTCTATTGATCACTTGTCCGTCGTTTCCGAATATGTGCAGCCGTTACGATTCACTGTCTTTAAAGGCTTCGTACCCATAGAAAACTATATCGTCTGCTAGTGGAAGGAAGTGTCATGATGTCTTGTTTACCCCTGGGTTTCTCAACAGGTCCCTATACTTCATCCATTTATATCCTTTTCCTTGTATTAATTGAAGTTTCTATTCTTTCTTATGAAAACAAGTCACTCATCCCCGTCCCTAATGACTTACTAAAGGAGTAATTAACATCGACAAGCTAAACCAATGGTATAACTATTACAAATTTCGAGCATAACATGAGTTCGCGCGTTCGGTACAAAGCAGACGCCATTGTTGTCCGCCTAGCAGCCGACGCCAAGTTGACAGATTGTCAAACTTCCTTGGTGTCGGTTTAAGCTTTTCTACCCCATGAATACACTTGGATTTATACTTTTTGATAATATCATAACTCAAATGACAATTCAGCGTAACTTACCTGCTTGTTTATCCTCTGTTTCATTGTTTTTCCGACGGGTTTTCATTATGCGAGATACTTTGACACTTGTCGACTGCAGAGCGAAGGTGGCGCCACGTGTGGCTAACTTGGGCGGCCGGTGTTGCCACGTCTCCTCAACATTCTCATACTACAAACTTTTCTTTTGATTTTTAATTGTATGCTATTTATGATTGACGTCCTGGCTTGCCTCTAACCAAGATAAGCTACTTACGATATGGATAAGGTAGGTATGGTATGGTATTATAAACGTCTGCATCAATTTTATCTGTGGGTGACGAACTACAGGAGCGGCTGGCGGCCACCTACTTGTTGCTTCATCGCTTGCAAGATTTCAGTGATGTACTAACTCAAACAGCGTGAATTTCAACTGGTTCACCCATAATTTGTAAATGGATCATGCAGAGTAATGTTTACGTGTAGTATCAACCTTCTGGGAAGTAATGTAAAAGCAGTCCTACCGCGCTGTGCCTGCCATTAGAAACAAGAGGAAAGCGCGGGAAGGTCACAGCAGACGATGGTCTTTGTTTACAGAAGGAAGCCCTTCAGCCTGTCCCACACTTTGTTAATAAGTAATTATCATATGCGATGGTTCCTACTCGTTTGCCCATGTTTGTCCTGTAGGCATAAGCTGAAAAAAGTCATGGATGGCTACAACTGGTCATGACACACTACTGCAATGGCATGTTAATTTATCTTCCTTAGAAAAACAATAGAGAAGTAATCAGCACTTGAGAAGCGTGATACTATCTCTCTCTCATACTATATCTCTCTGATACTATTACTTGCTATAATACTTAAATAAGATTAAAACCTGAACATTATACGTAATAGATTACTGATTACTCTCCCACACCCTTAGTGGGAGGATCCTAAGATACTGCCATTTCATGTGTTTGGTAGTACTTTTGTACATGATCATTTGATGTGAACTAGACAGACAGACTCTGTCGTGTGTTAAGTAAAAGTCATGTATATACCTTTAAAGATTAGGTTTCGTGTATATCATCCTAGGTAAACGGCAAAGAACCCAATGACCTGATGCATAGAACATGGCACGGGTTGTAACACCTCTCACTAAAACTGTTAATTGACATCTCATCTACCTACCATTCAAACTCAAAACTATTAAAGTCAAATTGTTATTTTCATTTACAGTACCACCCATGTTAGATCGTTTTCTCTGTTGTTTAACCAGAGGAAAGTTCCTTGTGAACAGTAAGTCATCCCTGATAGTCTTATTGTGATTCTTATATACCTACACTGGAGGTCAAAGGTGAGGTCTCCCCCACACACACACCTGGTGTCCGGGAGGCCAACTATTGTCCTCCGTGGTTATGGGGTACCCACCCTCCGGAAAATTAGAAATCAGTAAAAATGTTGCTGGAAGTAATCCAATAGTTTTTCGCAAATCTCCAAACTGTTTAACTCATCAAATTCTACCGAAGGAGCTTGATGCCTCTAATTCCATTTGCCTACAACAGTTCCTCCCTCCTGGGAGCCTCCGGAAAATTGCCGCGGAGGCCGGTGTTCACATTAACATATCTGGCATAGTGAACATGGTCATGCTGACATGTGCATGAGCACTGATGATACTTTACTATCACATCCTGGACTAGAAAATGCATAAATTTGTGAATCAAATCACAATAATTGCTTACAATGTTTCTAGTATTCTATTATACAAAAGAAAAATCATTCTCTCTGCGAAAAAGAATTAGTCCGGTTTAATAATAACTACTGTACATGATTACATTAGGATCGTTTATTTTATTCGTCCTGGTCACAAGCGGTGGTTTGGCTTAGCCAAGCTGATTTTTTCTAACTTATTGTTTGCTAAGCTTTGCGTTTTCCAAACTTAGTGTATCTTGGTAGCCAAGCCTGTATCACTGAGGGCCGCCATGCCCGATGTTGGCAGTGGGTAGGATGGCAGGCGGTTCATTATAAGCAAATAAGTCTGGTGAGGTCAGCTGATCACGTTAGGAGGGAAAATAGGATGACATAAGGAAAATATATATTAGAACATTTCCTAACACTGCCACAAGACGGGAGTCCTTACTTCTTGCCCGCCAGCCACTCGTTCTCTGGAGAGGGATTGAGTGCAGGCCGGGAGGGCCAGCTACCATAATATGAGACCATTACTTACACATGACGGCCTCTCCATCATTTCCTCTCCTCATCCTCATCCTCATCCTCCTCCTCCTCCTCCTCCCCTACAATTCCCCCCCAGAAAATTGGCATAAAATGAATTATTTATATCAGACAACTTTTTACCTACAGTGAAGAAATACTGATTAAAAACAAGCCAGCCAGGACGTAGAAAAGGTGCAGCGAATTTTGAAAAGGGCGGGGTCGGTCGTGTGGTGTGTTGATATGCATGTCTGACGTCATCAACACACGCTCCTTCAAATGCCAGAACTTTGTTTGTGTAGTGGGCAGGTCCATGATATGCCTCACTGACGAGGAAATCAAGAAAATATGTCTCACGACTGTTCATTGTGACGGGTCAGAATTACCACGAGACCTGCAGGTACTATAGTCCACACCCCCCTTGCGTAGTGACAGACCATATGACCCAGTCTTATGATGACACAGCTGACCCTCACTCCATACCATCATGACATCACATGACACCACCGTCATGATGACACAGCTGACCCTCCCTCCCTACCATCATGACATCACATGACACCACCGTCATGATGACACAGCTGACCCTCCCTCCCTACCATCATGACATCACATGACACCACCGTCATGATGACACAGCTGACCCTCCTTCCCTACCATCATGACATCACATGACACCACCGTCATGATGACACAGCTGACCCTCCCTCCCTACCATCATGACATCACATGACACCACCGTCATGATGACACAGCTGACCCTCTCTCCATACCATCATGACATCACATGACACCACCGTCATGATGACACAGCTGACCCTCCCTCCCTACCATCATGACATCACATGACACCACCGTCATGATGACACAGCTGACCCTCCCTCCCTACCATCATGACATCACATGACACCACCGTCATGATGACACAGCTGACCCTCCCTCCCTACCATCATGACATCACATGACACCACCGTCATGATGACACAGCTGACCCTCCTCCCTACCATCATGACATCACATGACACCACCGTCATGATGACACAGCTGACCCTCCCTCCCTACCATCATGACATCACATGACACCACCGTCATGATGACACAGCTGACCCTCCCTCCCTACCATCATGACATCACATGACACCACCGTCATGATGACACAGCTGACCCTCCTCCCTACCATCATGACATCACATGACACCACCGTCATGATGACACAGCTGACCCTCCCTCCCTACCATCATGACATCACATGACACCACCGTCATGATGACACAGCTGACCCTCTCTCCCTACCATCATGACATCACATGACACCACCGTCATGATGACACAGCTGACCCTCCCTCCCTACCATCATGACATCACATGACACCACCGTCATGATGACACAGCTGACCCTCCCTCCCTACCATCATGACATCACATGACACCACCGTCATGATGACACAGCTGACCCTCCCTCCCTACCATCATGACATCACATGACACCACCGTCATGATGACACAGCTGACCCTCCCTCCCTACCATCATGACATCACATGACACCACCGTCATGATGACACAGCTGACCCTCCCTCCCTACCATCATGACATCACATGACACCACCGTCATGATGACACAGCTGACCCTCCCTCCCTACCATCATGACATCACATGACACCACCGTCATGATGACACAG
>NC_092233.1:48553596-48561096 GCF_036320965.1 Panulirus ornatus
GGGTGGGTAACACTGCCAGGTGTTGGTGGCACCAGTGGGGCGGGTAACACTGCCAGGTGTTGGTGGCACCAGTGGGGCGGGTAACACTGCCAGGTGTTGGTAGCACCAGTGGGGCGGGTAACACTGCCAGGTGTTGGTAGCACCAGTGGGGCGGGTAACACTGCCAGGTGTTGGTGGCACCAGTGGGGCGGGTAACACTGCCAGGTGTTGGTGGCACCAGTGGGGCGGGTAACACTGCCAGGTGTTGGTGCACCAGTGGGGCGGGTAACACTGCCAGGTGTTGGTGGCACCAGTGGGGCGGGTAACACTGCCAGGTGTTGGTGGCACCAGTGGGGCGGGTAACACTGCCAGGTGTTGGTGGCACCAGTGGGGCGGGTAACACTGCCAGGTGTTGGTGGCACCAGTGGGGCGGGTAACACTGCCAGGTGTTGGTAGCACCAGTGGGGCGGGTAACACTGCCAGGTGTTGGTAGCACCAGTGGGGCGGGTAACACTGCCAGGTGTTGGTGGCACCAGTGGGGCGGGTAACACTGCCAGGTGTTGGTGGCACCAGTGGGGTGGGTAACACTGCCAGGTGTTGGTGGCACCAGTGGGGCGGGTAACACTGCCAGGTGTTGGTAGCACCAGTGGGGCGGGTAACACTGCCAGGTGTTGGTAGCACCAGTGGGGCGGGTAACACTGCCAGGTGTTGGTGGCACCAGTGGGGCGGGTAACACTGCCAGGTGTTGGTGGCACCAGTGGGGCGGGTAACACTGCCAGGTGTTGGTGGCACCAGTGGGGCGGGTAACACTGCCAGGTGTTGGTAGCACCAGTGGGGCGGGTAACACTGCCAGGTGTTGGTAGCACCAGTGGGGCGGGTAACACTGCCAGGTGTTGGTGGCACCAGTGGGGCGGGTAACACTGCCAGGTGTTGGTGGCACCAGTGGGGCGGGTAACACTGCCAGGTGTTGGTGGCACCAGTGGGGCGGGTAACACTGCCAGGTGTTGGTAGCACCAGTGGGGCGGGTAACACTGCCAGGTGTTGGTGGCACCAGTGGGGCGGGTAACACTGCCAGGTGTTGGTAGCACCAGTGGGGCGGGTAACACTGCCAGGTGTTGGTGGCACCAGTGGGGCGGGTAACACTGCCAGGTGTTGGTAGCACCAGTGGGGCGGGTAACACTGCCAGGTGTTGGTGGCACCAGTGGGGTGGGTAACACTGCCAGGTGTTGGTAGCACCAGTGGGGCGGGTAACACTGCCAGGTGTTGGTAGCACCAGTGGGGCGGGTAACACTGCCAGGTGTTGGTGGCACCAGTGGGGCGGGTAACACTGCCAGGTGTTGGTGGCACCAGTGGGGCGGGTAACACTGCCAGGTGTTGGTGGCACCAGTGGGGTGGGTAACACTGCCAGGTGTTGGTGGCACCAGTGGGGCGGGTAACACTGCCAGGTGTTGGTGGCACCAGTGGGGTGGGTAACACTGCCAGGTGTTGGTGGCACCAGTGGGGCGGGTAACACTGCCAGGTGTTGGTAGCACCAGTGGGGCGGGTAACACTGCCAGGTGTTGGTAGCACCAGTGGGGCGGGTAACACTGCCAGGTGTTGGTGGCACCAGTGGGGCGGGTAACACTGCCAGGTGTTGGTGGCACCAGTGGGGCGGGTAACACTGCCAGGTGTTGGTAGCACCAGTGGGGCGGGTAACACTGCCAGGTGTTGGTGGCACCAGTGGGGCGGGTAACACTGCCAGGTGTTGGTAGCACCAGTGGGGCGGGTAACACTGCCAGGTGTTGGTAGCACCAGTGGGGCGGGTAACACTGCCAGGTGTTGGTGGCACCAGTGGGGCGGGTAACACTGCCAGGTGTTGGTGGCACCAGTGGGGCGGGTAACACTGCCAGGTGTTGGTGGCACCAGTGGGGCGGGTAACACTGCCAGGTGTTGGTGGCACCAGTGGGGCGGGTAACACTGCCAGGTGTTGGTGGCACCAGTGGGGCGGGTAACACTGCCAGGTGTTGGTAGCACCAGTGGGGCGGGTAACACTGCCAGGTGTTGGTAGCACCAGTGGGGCGGGTAACACTGCCAGGTGTTGGTGGCACCAGTGGGGCGGGTAACACTGCCAGGTGTTGGTGGCACCAGTGGGGCGGGTAACACTGCCAGGTGTTGGTAGCACCAGTGGGGCGGGTAACACTGCCAGGTGTTGGTGCACCAGTGGGGTGGGTAACACTGCCAGGTGTTGGTAGCACCAGTGGGGCGGGTAACACTGCCAGGTGTTGGTGGCACCAGTGGGGCGGGTAACACTGCCAGGTGTTGGTGCACCAGTGGGGCGGGTAACACTGCCAGGTGTTGGTGGCACCAGTGGGGCGGGTAACACTGCCAGGTGTTGGTGGCACCAGTGGGGCGGGTAACACTGCCAGGTGTTGGTAGCACCAGTGGGGTGGGTAACACTGCCAGGTGTTGGTAGCACCAGTGGGGCGGGTAACACTGCCAGGTGTTGGTGGCACCAGTGGGGTGGGTAACACTGCCAGGTGTTGGTGCACCAGTGGGGTGGGTAACACTGCCAGGTGTTGGTGGCACCAGTGGGGTGGGTAACACTGCCAGGTGTTGGTGGCACCAGTGGGGTGGGTAACACTGCCAGGTGTTGGTGGCACCAGTGGGGCGGGTAACACTGCCAGGTGTTGGTGGCACCAGTGGGGTGGGTAACACTGCCAGGTGTTGGTGGCACCAGTGGGGCGGGTAACACTGCCAGGTGTTGGTGGCACCAGTGGGGCGGGTAACACTGCCAGGTGTTGGTGGCACCAGTGGGGCGGGTAACACTGCCAGGTGTTGGTGGCACCAGTGGGGCGGGTAACACTGCCAGGTGTTGGTGGCACCAGTGGGGCGGGTAACACTGCCAGGTGTTGGTGGCACCAGTGGGGCGGGTAACACTGCCAGGTGTTGGTGGCACCAGTGGGGCGGGTAACACTGCCAGGTGTTGGTAGCACCAGTGGGGCGGGTAACACTGCCAGGTGTTGGTGGCACCAGTGGGGCGGGTAACACTGCCAGGTGTTGGTAGACCAGTGGGCGGGTAACACTGCCAGGTGTTGGTAGCACCAGTGGGGCGGGTAACACTGCCAGGTGTTGGTGGCACCAGTGGGGCGGGTAACACTGCCAGGTGTTGGTAGCACCAGTGGGGCGGGTAACACTGCCAGGTGTTGGTACCACCAGTGGGGCGGGTAACACTGCCAGGTGTTGGTAGCACCAGTGGGGCGGGTAACACTGCCAGGTGTTGGTGGCACCAGTGGGGCGGGTAACACTGCCAGGTGTTGGTGGCACCAGTGGGGCGGGTAACACTGCCAGGTGTTGGTGGCACCAGTGGGGTGGGTAACACTGCCAGGTGTTGGTGGCACCAGTGGGGCGGGTAACACTTCCAGGTGTTGGTAGCACCAGTGGGGCGGGTAACACTGCCAGGTGTTGGTGGCACCAGTGGGGCGGGTAACACTGCCAGGTGTTGGTAGCACCAGTGGGGCGGGTAACACTGCCAGGTGTTGGTGGCACCAGTGGGGTGGGTAACACTGCCAGGTGTTGGTAGCACCAGTGGGGTGGGTAACACTGCCAGGTGTTGGTAGCACCAGTGGGATGGGTAACACTGCCAGGTGTTGGTAGCACCAGTGGGGCGGGTAACACTGCCAGGTGTTGGTAGCACCAGTGGGGCGGGTAACACTGCCAGGTGTTGGTAGCACCAGTGGGGCGGGTAACACTGCCAGGTGTTGGTGGCACCAGTGGGGTGGGTAACACTGCCAGGTGTTGGTAGCACCAGTGGGGTGGGTAACACTGCCAGGTGTTGGTAGCACCAGTGGGGTGGGTAACACTGCCAGGTGTTGGTAGCACCAGTGGTGCGGGTAACACTGCCAGGTGTTGGTGGCACCAGTGGGGCGGGTAACACTGCCAGGTGTTGGTAGCACCAGTGGGGTGGGTAACACTGCCAGGTGTTGGTGGCACCAGTGGGGCGGGTAACACTGCCAGGTGTTGGTAGCACCAGTGGGGCGGGTAACACTGCCAGGTGTTGGTAGCACCAGTGGGGCGGGTAACACTGCCAGGTGTTGGTGGCACCAGTGGGGTGGGTAACACTGCCAGGTGTTGGTAGCACCAGTGGGGTGGGTAACACTGCCAGGTGTTGGTAGCACTAGTGGGGCGGGTAACACTGCCAGGTGTGGTGGCACCAGTGGGGTGGGTAACACTGCCAGGTGTTGGTGGCACCAGTGGGGTAGGTAACACTGCCAGGTGTTGGTGGCACCAGTGGGGTGGGTAACACTGCCAGGTGTTGGTGGCATCAGTGGGGCGGGTAACACTGCCAGGTGTTGGTGGCACCAGTGGGGTAGGTAACACTGCCAGGTGTTGGTGGCACCAGTGGGGTGGGTAACACTGCCAGGTGTGTGTAGCACCAGTGGGGCGGGTAACACTGCCAGGTGTTGGTGGCACCAGTGGGGTGAGTAACACTGCCAGGTGTTGGTTGCACCATTGGGGTGGGTAACACTGTCAGGTGTTGGTGGCACCAGTGGGGCGGGTAACACTGCCAGGTGTTGGTGGCACCAGTTGGGTGGGTAATACTGCCAGGTGTTGGTGGCACCAGTGGGGCGGGTAACACTGCCAGGTGTTGGTAGCACCAGTGGGGCGGGATAACACTGCCAGGTGTTGGTGCTCCAGTGGGGCGGGTAACACTGCCAGGTGTTGGTGGCACCAGTGGGGCGGGTAACACTGCCAGGTGTTGGTAGCACCAGTGGGGCGGGTAACACTGCCAGGTGTTGGTAGGCACCAGTGGGGCGGGTAACACTGCCAGGTGTTGGTGGCACCAGTGGGGCGGGTAACACTGCCAGGTGTTGGTAGCACCAGTGGGGCGGGTAACACTGCCAGGTGTTGGTGGCACCAGTGGGGCGGGTAACACTGCCAGGTGTTGGTGGCACCAGTGGGGCGGGTAACACTGCCAGGTGTTGGTAGCACCAGTGGGGCGGGTAACACTGCCAGGTGTTGGTGGCACCAGTGGGGCGGGTAACACTGCCAGGTGTTGGTGGCACCAGTGGGGCGGGTAACACTGCCAGGTGTTGGTAGCACCAGTGGGGCGGGTAACACTGCCAGGTGTTGGTGGCACCAGTGGGGCGGGTAACACTGCCAGGTGTTGGTAGGCACCAGTGGGGCGGGTAACACTGCCAGGTGTTGGTAGCACCAGTGGGGCGGGTAACACTGCCAGGTGTTGGTGGCACCAGTGGGGCGGGTAACACTGCCAGGTGTTGGTAGCACCAGTGGGGCGGGTAACACTGCCAGGTGTTGGTAGCACCAGTGGGGCGGGTAACACTGCCAGGTGTTGGTGGCACCAGTGGGGTGGGTAACACTGCCAGGTGTTGGTAGCACCAGTGGGGTGGGTAACACTGCCAGGTGTTGGTAGCACCAGTGGGGTGGGTAACACTGCCAGGTGTTGGTAGCACCAGTGGGGTGGGTAACACTGCCAGGTGTTGGTGGCACCAGTGGGGCGGGTAACACTGCCAGGTGTTGGTGGCACCAGTGGGGTGGGTAACACTGCCAGGTGTTGGTAGCACCAGTGGGGCGGGTAACACTGCCAGGTGTTGGTGGCACCAGTGGGGCGGGTAACACTGCCAGGTGTTGGTGGCACCAGTGGGGCGGGTAACACTGCCAGGTGTTGGTGGCACCAGTGGGGCGGGTAACACTGCCAGGTGTTGGTAGGCACCAGTGGGGCGGTAAGTGGGGTAACACTGCCAGGTGTTGGTGGCACCAGTGGGGCGGGTAACACTGCCAGGTGTTGGTGGCACCAGTGGGGCGGGTAACACTGCCAGGTGTTGGTGGCACCAGTGGGGCGGGTAACACTGCCAGGTGTTGGTGGCATCCAGTGGGGCGGGTAACACTGCCAGGTGTTGGTGGCACCAGTGGGGCGGGTAACACTGCCAGGTGTTGGTGGCACCAGTGGGGTGGGTAACACTGCCAGGTGTTGGTGGCACCAGTGGGGTGGGTAACACTGCCAGGTGTTGGTGGCACCAGTGGGGCGGGTAACACTGCCAGGTGTTGGTGGCACCAGTGGGGCGGGTAACACTGCCAGGTGTTGGTGGCACCAGTGGGGCGGGTAACACTGCCAGGTGTTGGTGGCACCAGTGGGGAGGGTAACACTGCCAGGTGTTGGTGGCACCAGTGGGGCGGGTAACACTGCCAGGTGTTGGTGGCACCAGTGGGGTGGGTAACACTGCCAGGTGTTGGTGCACCAGTGGGGCGGGTAACACTGCCAGGTGTTGGTGGCACCAGTGGGGCGGGTAACACTGCCAGGTGTTGGTGGCACCAGTGGGGCGGGTAACACTGCCAGGTGTTGGTAGCACCAGTGTGGCGGGTAACACTGCCAGGTGTTGTAGCACCAGTGGGCGGGTAGCACTGCCAGGTGTTGGTGGCACCAGTTGGGGCGGGTAACACTGAAAGGTGTTGGTGGCACAAGTGGGGCGGGTACACTGCCAGGTGTTGTTAGCACCAGTGGGGTGGGTAACATCTGCCAGGTGTTGTAGCACCAGTGGTGCGGGTAACACTGCCAGGTGTTGCTGGGCACCAGGGGGTGCGTAACACGGCCAGGTGTTGGTAGCACTAGTGGGGCGGGTAACACTGCAGGTGTTGGTGGCACCAGGGCTGGGGTACCACTGCAGGTGTTGGTGGCACTCAGTGGGGCGGGTAACACTGCCAGGTTGTTGGTGGCACCAGTCGCGCGGTAACACTGCCAGGTGTGGTGGCACCAGGGGGTGGGTAGCACTGCCAGTGTTGGTAGCACCAGAGGGCGGTAACACTGCCAGGTGTAGGTAGCACCAGGTGGGGCGGGTAACACTGCCAGGTGTTGGTAGCACCAGTGGGTGGGTAACACTGCCAGGTGTTGGTAGCACCAGTGGGGTGGGTAACACTGCCAGGTGTTGGTAGCACCAGTGGGGCGGGTAACACTGCCAGGTGTTGGTAGCACCAGTGGGGCGGGTAACACTGCCAGGTGTTGGTAGCACCAGTGGGGTGGGTAACACTGCCAGGTGTTGGTGGCACTAGTGGGGTGGGTAACACTGCCAGGTGTTGGTAGCACCAGTGGGGTGGGTAACACTGCCAGGTGTTGGTAGCACCAGTGGGGCGGGTAACACTGCCAGGTGTTGGTAGCACCAGTGGGGTGGGTAACACTGCCAGGTGTTGGTAGCACCAGTGGGGCGGGTAACACTGCCAGGTGTTGGTAGCACCAGTGGGGCGGGTAACACTGCCAGGTGTTGGTAGCACCAGTGGGGTGGGTAACACTGCCAGGTGTTGGTAGCACCAGTGGGGTGGGTAACACTGCCAGGTGTTGGTAGCACCAGTGGGGCGGGTAACACTGCCAGGTGTTGGTAGCACCAGTGGGGTGGGTAACACTGCCAGGTGTTGGTAGCACCAGTGGGGCGGGTAACACTGCCAGGTGTTGGTAGCACCAGTGGGGCGGGTAACACTGCCAGGTGTTGGTAGCACCAGTGGGGTGGGTAACACTGCCAGGTGTTGGTAGCA
>NC_092233.1:48566096-48669648 GCF_036320965.1 Panulirus ornatus
TATACTGTCACTATGTTAGTAAGCTTCTATACTGTCACTATGTTAGTAAGCTTCTATACTGTCACTATGTTAGTAAGCTTCTATACTGTCACTATGTTAGTAAGCTTCTATACTGTCACTATGTTAGTAAGCTTCTATACTGTCACTATGTTAGTAAGCTTCTATACTGTCACTATGTTAGTAAGCTTCTATACTGTCACTATGTTAGTAAGCTTCTATACTGTCACTATGTTAGTAAGCTTCTATACTGTCACTATGTTAGTAAGCTTCTATACTGTCACTATGTTAGTAAGCTTCTATACTGTCACTATGTTAGTAAGCTTCTATACTGTCACTATGTTAGTAAGCTTCTATACTGTCACTATGTTAGTAAGCTTCTATACTGTCACTATGTTAGTAAGCTTCTATACTGTCACTATGTTAGTAAGCTTCTATACTGTCACTATGTTAGTAAGCTTCTATACTGTCACTATGTTAGTAAGCTTCTATACTGTCACTATGTTAGTAAGCTTCTATACTGTCACTATGTTAGTAAGCTTCTATACTGTCACTATGTTAGTAAGCTTCTATACTGTCACTATGTTAGTAAGCTTCTATACTGTCACTATGTTAGTAAGCTTCTATACTGTCACTATGTTAGTAAGCTTCTATACTGTCACTATGTTAGTAAGCTTCTACACTGTCGCTATGTTAGTAAGCTTCTATACTGTCACTATGTTAGTAAGCTTCTATACTGTCACTATGTTAGTAAGCTTCTATACTGTCACTATGTCAGTAAGCTTTTATACTGTCACTATGTTAGTAAGCTTCTATACTGTCACTATGTTAGTAAGCTTCTATACTGTCACTATGTTAGTAAGCTTCTATACTGTCACTATGTTAATAAGCTTCTATACTGTCACTATGTTAGTAAGCTTCTATACTGTCACTATGTTAGTAAGCTTCTGTACTGTCACTATGTTAGTTATCTTCTATACTGTCACTATGTTAGTAAGCTTCTATACTGTCACTATGTCAGTAAGCTTTTATACTGTCACTATGTTAGTAAGCTTCTATACTGTCACTATGTTAGTAAGCTTTTATACTGTCACTATGTTAGTAAGCTTCTATACTGTCACTATGTCAGTAAGCTTCTATACTGTCACTATGTTAGTAAGCTTCTATACTGTCACTATGTTAGTAAGCTTCTATACTGTCATATTGTATAATATTCCATACATACTAACATGGATATTGAGAACATTATATAATATTCCACACAAACTATCATGGATATTGAGAACATTGTAAATATTCCACATATTGGCATGGATATTGAGAATATTATATTTCACACATACTAGCATGGATATTGAGAACACTATATAATATTCCACACACTAGCATGGAAATTGAGAACAATATATAATATTCCACACATACCAGCATGGATACAGAGAACTATGTATAATACTCCACACATACTACCATGGATATTGAGAACATTATATGATATTTCACACATACTGGCATGGATATTGAAAACATTATATATTATTTCACACATATTAGCATGGATATTGAGAACATTATAAAATCCACACATACTAGCATGGATATTGTGAATATATAATATTGAACACATAGTAGCATGGATATTGAGAACATTATATAACACACATACTAGAATAGATACTGAGAACATTATATAATCGACATATACTTGCATGGATAATGAGAATATTTTATGATATTTGACACTTACTATCATGGATATTGAAAACATCATATAATATTCCTCACATACTAGCATGAATATTCATAATATTATATGATATTCCACACATACTACCGAGGATATTGAGAACAATATATAATATTCCACAAATACTAGCATGGATACTTAGAATATTATATAATATTCCACACTAGCATGGATATTGAGAACATTATATGATATTCCACACATATTAGCAGGCATATTTAGAACTTTATATAATATCCCACACACACTAGCATGGATAATGAGAACATTATATAATTCACACATACTAGCATGGATATTCAGAATGTATAATATTCCACACATACTAGCATGGATCTTGAGAATATCATATATTCCACACATGTTAGCATGGATATAGAGAACATTATATGATATTCCACACATACTAGCATGGATATTAAGAACATTGTATGATATTTCACATATAACAGAATATATATTGAGAATATATAATGTTCCTCACATACTGTCACAGATATTGAGAACGTTATATGATATTAAACATATAGTAGCTTAGATAATGAGAATATAAAGTATTCCACACATACTATCACGGATATTGAGAATATTGTATAATCCACAAATACTAGCATGGATATTGAGAATACCATATGATATTCCACACATACTATGATGGATATTAAGAACATTATACAATAATCCACACATACTAGCATGGATATTGAGAACATTGTAGAATATTCCATACATACTAGTATGGATATAGAGAACATTATATAATATTCCACACATAAGTACGGATATTAAGAACATTATATATTCCACATAAACTAGAATGGATATCGATAACATCATATAATATTACACGCATTCTACCATGAATATTGACATTATAGAGTACTGAACACATACTCGCGTGAATATATAGAATATCATCTAATATTCCTCACGTACTAGCTTGGATACTGGGAATATTATATAATACTCACGACACTAGCATTAGTATTGAGAACATGATATAATATTCCAGACATACTAGCATAGACACAGAGCATCATATGATATTCCACTCATACTAGGATAGATATTGAGAACATGAAATATTCCACACATACTTGCATGGATATTGAGAACATCATATAATGATTCATACATACTAGCATGGATATTGAGAACATTTTATGATATTCCACACATACTGGTATGGATTTTGAGAATATTATATAATATTCCACACATATCAACTTGGATATTGAGAACATTGTATAATATGCCACACATACTAGCATGGTTATTGAATACATTATATGATATTCCACACGTACTACCATTGATATTATAAACGTTATATAATATTCCTCACATACTAGCATGGATACTAAGAATATTTTATGATAATCTACACATAGTATCATGGATATTGAGAACATTGTAAAATATTCCACACATACTAACATGGATATTGAGAACATTATATAATATTCCACACATACTAGCATGGATATTGAAAACATTATATAATATTCCACACAGATTAGCATGGATATTGAAAACATTATATAATATTCCACACATGCTAGCATGGATATTGAGAAAGTATGATATTCTACATATATTACCATGGATATTGAGAACATTATATAATATTCCACACATACTACCATTGATATTGAGAATATCATGTAATATTCCACACGCAACTCCTTCTGTTTCCCCATTTAGGAAGTAAAGATAAAAGGAGGGGAGGGTTTCTAGCCCCCCCGCTCCCGTCCCCTTTCGTCGCCTTCTACGACACGCGGGGATTGCATGGGAAATATTCTCTCCCCCCCCCCATCCCCCACGATCGACATGCTGTCAATGGATTGAACTAAGGCATGTGAAGCGTCTTGGGTAAACCATGGAAAGTTTTGTGGGGCCTGGATGTGGAAATTGAGCTGTGGTTTCGGTGCATTATACATGACAGCTAGAGACTGAGTGTGAACGAATGTGGCCTTTGTTGTCTTTTCCTAGCGCTACCTCGCGTGCGTTAGGGGGAGGGGGTAGGGGGGGAAGGGGGTTGTCATTTCATGTGTGGCGGGGTCCCGGCGAGAATGGATGAAGGTAGCATGTATGAATGTGTACATGTATGTATATGTATGTATACAGTAATTGTATAGGTATGTATATGGGCGTGTGTGGGCGTTTATGTATATACATGTGTATGTGGGTGGGATGGGCCATTCTTTCGTCTGTTTCCTTGCGCTACCTCGCCATTGCGGGAGACAGCGACTAAGTATAATTAATGTTGAACCAATAATTCCACATATCCTAGCATGGATATTGAAAACATTATATACTATTGCACACATGCTAGCATGGATATTGTGAATATTGTATGATATTCCACACATACTAGCATGGATATTGAGAACATTATATAATATTCCACACATGTTAACATGGATATTAAGAATATATGATATTCCACACACATAGCCATGGATATTTAGAAAATTATATGATATTCCAGACATACTATCATAGATATTTAGAATATATAATGTTCCCACAAACTGTCGTGGATTTTGAGAATATATAATATTCCTAACATACTAGCATATATATGGAGAACATCATATGATATTACTCACATACTAGCATGGATATTGAAAATATGAAATCTTGCACATACTAGCATGGATATTGAGAATATCATATTATCCACAAATACTAGCATGGGTATTGAGAATATTGTATTATATGTCTGTGTATGTATTTTGCTTTGTCGCTGTCTCTCGCGTTAGCGAGGTAGCGCAAGGAAACAGACGAAAGAATGGCCCAACCCACCCACATACACATGTATATACATACACGACCACACACGCAAATATACATACCTATATATCTCAACGTATACATATATATACACACACACAGACATATACACATGTACATAATTCATACTTTCTGCCTTTATCCATTCCCATCGCCACCTAGCCACACATGAAATAACAACTCCCTCCCCCCTCATGTGTGCGAGGTAGCGCTAGGAAAAGACAACAAAGGCCACATTCGTTCACACTCAGTCTCCAGCTGTCATACAACAATGCACCGAAACCACAGCTCCCTTTCCACAGCCAGGCCCCAGAGAACCTTCCATGGTTTACCCCAGACGATTCACATGCCCTGGTTCAATCCATTGACAGCACGTCGACCCCGGTATACCACATCGTTCCAATTCACTATATTCCTTGCACGCCTTTCATCCTCCTGAATCTTCAGACCCCGTTCACTCCATCTTTCCACCTCCAATTTGGTCTACCACTTCTCGTTCCCTCCACCTCTGACACATATAGCCTCTTGGTCAATCTTTCCTCACTCATTCTCTCCATGTGACCAAACCATTTCAAAACACCCTCTTCTGCTCTCTCAACCACACTCTTTTTATTAACACACATCTCTCTTACCCTATTATTACTTACTCGATCAAACCACCTCACACAACATATTGTCCTCAAACATCTCATTTCCAGCACATCCACCCTCCTTCGCACAACTCCATCCATAGCCCACGCCTCGCAACCATATAACATTGTTGGAACCACTATTCCATCAAACATACCCATTTTTGCTTTCCAAGATAATGTTCTCGACTTCCACACATTCTTCAACGCTCCCAGAACTTTCACCCCTTCCCCCACCCTATGATTCACTTCCGCTTCCACGGTTCCATCCGCTGCCAAATCCACTCCCAGATATCTAAAACACTTCACTTCCTCCAGTTTTTCTCCATTCAAACTTACCTCCCAATTGACTTGACCCTCAACCCTACTGTACCTAATAACCTTGCTCTTATTCACATTTACTCTCAGCTTTCTTTCACACACTTTACCAGACTCAGTCACCAGCTTCTGCAGTTTCTCACATGAATCAGCCACCAGCGCTGTATCATCAGCGAACAACAACTGACTCACTTCCCAAGCTCACTTATCCACAACAGACTGGATACTTTCCCCTCTTTCCAATACTCTTGCATTCAACTCCCTAACAACCCCATCCATAAACAAATTAAACAACCATGGAGACATTACACACCCCTGCCGCAAACCTACATTTACTGAGAACCAAGCACTTTCCTCTCTTCCTACACGTACACATGCCTTATATCCTTGATAAAAACCTTTCACTGCTTTAAACAACTTGCCTCCCACACCATATATTCTTAATACCTTCCACAGAGCATCTCTATCAACTCTATCATATGCCTTCTCCAGATCCATAAATGCTACATACAAATCTCTTCTAAGTATTTCGCACATACATTCTTCAAAGCAAACACCTGATCCACACATCCTCTACCACTTCTGAAACCACACTGCTCTTCCCCAATCTGATGCTCTGTACATGCCTTCACGCTCTCAATCAATACCCTCCCATATAATTTACCAGGAATACTCAACAAACTTATACCTCTGTAATTTGAGCGCTCACCTTTATCCCATTTGCCTTGTACAATGGCACTATGCAAGCATTCCGCCAATCCTCAGGCACTTCACCATGAATCATACATACACTGAATAACCTTACCAACCAGTCAACAATACAGTCATCCCCTTTTTTAATAAATTCCACTGCAATACCATCCAAACCCGCTGCCTTGCCGGCTTTCATCTTCCGCAAAGCTTTTACTACCTCTTCTCTGTTTACCAAATCATCCTCCCTAACCCTCTCTCTTTGCACACCACCTTGACCAAAACACCCTATATCTGCCACTATCATTAAACACATTCAACAAACCTTCAAAATTCTCACTCCATCTCCTTCTCATATCACCACTACTTGTTATCACCTCCCCATTAGCCCCCTTCACTGAAGTTCCCGTTTGTTCCCTTGTCTTACGCACTTTATTTACCTCCTTCCAAAACATTTTTTGTTCTCTCTAAACTTTAATGATGCTCTCTCACCCCAACTCTCATTTGCCCTCTTTTTCACCTCTTGCACCTTTCTCTTAACTTCCTGCCTCTTTCTTTTATACATCTCCCAGTCATTTGTATTATTTCCCTGCAAAAATCCTCCAAATGCCTCTCTCTTCTCTTTCACTAATAATCTTATTTCTTCATCCCACCACTCACTACCCTTTCTAATCTGCCCACCTCCCTCGCTTCTCATGCCACAAGCATCTTTTGCGCAAGCCATCACTGCTTCCCTGAATACATCCCATTCTCCCCCACTCCCCTTACGTCCTTTGTTCTCACCTTTTTCCATTCTGTACTCAGTCTCTCCTGGTACTTCCTCACACAAGTCTCCTTCCCAAGCTCACTTACTCTCACCACTTTTTCACCCCAACATTCTTCTTTTCTGAAAACCTCTACAAATCTTCACCTTCGCCTCCACAAGATGATGATCAGACATCCCTCCAGTTGCACCTCTCAGCACATTAACATCCAAAAGTCTCCCTTTCGCGCGCCTATCAATTAACACGTATATGTATGTATACGATAAATGTATAGGTACGTTTATGTGCGTGTGTGGGCGTTTATGTCCATACATGTGTATGTGGGTGGATTGGGCCATTCTTTCGCTGTTTCCTTGCGTTACCTCGCTAACGCGGGAGACAGTGACAAAGTATAATAAATAATAAATTGATAATTCCACACATCCTAGCTTTGATATTTAGAACATTATGTAATATTCCACACATGTTAGCATGGATAATACGAACATTACATAATATTCCACAAATACGATCAGTGATATTGAGAATATTATATAATATTCCAGACATAGTAGCATAGATATTGAGAACATTATATAATTTTCCATACATACCAACATGTATATTGAAAACATTATATATTATTCCACACACACTGGCATGGATATTGAACATATTATATAATAATCCACATATACTAGAATGGATATTGAGAACATTACATAAAATTTCACCAATACTAGCATGTATATTGAGAACATTATATAATATCCCACGCATACTAGCATGGATATTGAGAACATTATATAATATCCCACGCATACTAGCATGGATATTGAGAACATTATATAATATCCCACGCATACTAGCATGGATATTGAGAACATTATATAATATCCCACGCATACTAGCATGGATATTGAGAACATTATATAATATCTCACGCATACTAGCATGGATATTGAAAAAATTCTATAATTCACACATACTAGCAAGAATATTGAGAACATAATATAATCATCCTTACATACTAGTATGGGTAGAGAGCATTATATAATACTCCACCCATACTACCATGGATATTGAAATCATTATGTAATGTTCCATACATACTAGTATGGGTAGAGAGCATTATATAATATTCCACACATACTGCCATGGATATTGAAATCATTATGTAATGTTCCACACATACTAGCATAGAATATTATATAATATTCCACACATACTAACATTGGAAATGAGAATATTATATGATATTCCACACAGCATGGATGCTAAGAATATTAAATAATCTACACATGCTGTCATGGATATTGAGAACACTATATAATATTCCACACATGCTGGCATGGATATTGACAATATTGTATAATTTTCCACACATATTACCGTGAATATTGAGAACATTATGTAAATCCGACACCTGCTAGCATGGATATTGAGAACATAATATAATACTCCACTCATACTGGCATGGCCATTAAGAACATTATATGATATTCCACACACACTAGCATGGACATTGAGAGCATTATATAGTATTCCACACATATTAGGATAAATATTGAAAATATTTAATGATATTCCACACATACTAGCATGGATATTGAGAATATATATTGAACACATACTAGCATGGATATTGAGAATATATATTGAACACATACTAGCATGGATATTGAGAATATATATTGAACACATACTAGCATGGATATTGAGAATATATATTGAACACATACTAGCATGGATATTGAGAATATATATTGAACACATACTGGCATGGATATTGAGAATATTACATAAGATTCCACACATACTAGCATTGATATTGAGATTATTATTGTTATTATTATTGTTATTATTATTATAATTATTGTTATTATTATTATTATCATTATTATTATTATTATTATTATTATTATTATTATGATTATGCCTGCAGTAGCATGCTTTCCGACATGTTTCATGAGCTCCTCTTCGCCAACGGAACTACCTTGGCCCACCAGTGATGCTACTACGTTTGTGAATCAAGAACCATTGCAACACAAACCTCGCCAGGTGGTAGAGTGTCCCGCAGTGTATCGAGACAGAGTTATCCAGAACTTTTTTAAAGGGGAAGTAAATGTTTATAGTTGTGTTACTGGAGTGACAGTTTTCATACATGGTGCTTTGACAAGAAAATAGTGAAATTGGAAAAAATGTAGCTTAGACATTGAAGCTTATTGATACAGTGGTTAAATTGATGAGAACTACTATTGACTTTTGTGTAAATAAATTAAACATTTCTTTTTTCCATAGCCAGAGGTTGAACCATTATGTGACATTCATTTTTTTCTTTTCATTTCAGGCTAGAAGTTTCAGTTTTCTAAATTGTTTCTTACATTTTTCATATGTATATATATGTATGTGTGTGTGTGTGTATATGTGCGTGTGTGTGTGTATGTGTGTGTGTGTGTGTGTATATATATGTATATTATCCCTGGGGATAGGGGTGAAAGAATACTTCCCACGCATTCCTCGCGTGTCGTAGAAAGCTACTAGAGGGGACGGGAGCGGGGGGCCAGAAATCCTCCCCTCCTTGTATTTTTTTTTTTTATTTTTTTTAACTTTCTAAAATGGGAAACAGAAGAAGGAGTCACGCGGGTAGTGCTCATACTCCTCGAAGGCTCAGATTGGGGTGCCTAAATGTGTGTGGATGTAACCAGGATGTGAAAAAAAGAGAGATAGGTAGTATGTTTGAGGAAAGGAACCTGGATGTTTTGGCTCTGAGTGAAACGAAGCTCAAGGGTGAAGGGGAAGAGTGGTTTGGGAATGTCTTGGGAGTAAAGTCAGGGGTTAGTGAGAGGACAAGAGCAAGGGAAGGAGTAGCAGTACTCCTGAAACAGGAGTTATGGGAGTACGTGATAGAATGTAAGAAAGTAAATTCCCGATTAATATGGGTAAAACTGAAAGTTGATGGAGAGAGATGGGTGATTATTGGTGCATATGCACCTGGGCATGAGAAGAAAGATCATGAGAGGCAAGTGTTTTGGGAGCAGCTGAATGAGTGTGTTAGTGGTTTTGATGCACGAGACCGGGTTATAGTGATGGGTGATTTGAATGCAAAGGTGAGTAATGTGGCAGTTGAGGGAATAATTGGTGTACATGGGGTGTTCAGTGTTGTAAATGGAAATGGTGAAGAGCTTGTAGATTTATGTGCTGAAAAAGGACTGATGATTGGGAATACCTTGTTTAAAAAGCGAGATATACATAAGTATACTTATGTAAGTAGGAGAGATGGCCAGAGAGCGTTATTGGATTACGTGTTAATTGACAGGCGCGCGAAAGAGAGACTTTTGGATGTTAATGTGCTGAGAGGTGCAACTGGAGGGATGTCTGATCATTATCTTGTGGAGGCTAAGGTGAAGATTTGTATGGGTTTTCAGAAAAGAAGAGTGAATGTTGGGGTGAAGAGGGTGGTGAGAGTAAGTGAGCTTGGGAAGGAGACTTGTGTGAGGAAGTACCAGGAGAGACTGAGTACAGAATGGAAAAAGGTGAGAACAATGGAAGTAAGGGGAGTGGGGGAGGAATGGGATGTATTTAGGGAATCAGTGATGGATTGCGCAAAAGATGCTTGTGGCATGAGAAGAGTGGGAGGTGGGTTGATTAGAAAGGGTAGTGAGTGGTGGGATGAAGAAGTAAGAGTATTAGTGAAAGAGAAGAGAGAGGCATTTGGACGATTTTTGCAGGGAAAAAATGCAGTTGAGTGGGAGACGTATAAAAGAAAGAGACAGGAGGTCAAGAGAAAGGTGCAAGAGGTGAAAAAAAGGGCAAATGAGAATTGGGGTGAGAGAGTATCATTAAATTTTAGGGAGAATAAAAAGATGTTCTGGAAGGAGGTAAATAAGGTGCGTAAGACAAGGGAGCAAATGGGAACTTCAGTGAAGGGCGCAAATGGTGAGGTGATAACAAGTAGTGGTGATGTGAGAAGGAGATGGAGTGAGTATTTTGAAGGTTTGTTGAATGTGTTTGATGATAGAGTGGCAGATATAGGGTGTTTTGGTCGAGGTGGTATGCAAAGTGAGAGGGTTAGGGAAAATGATTTGGTAAACAGAGAAGAGGTAGTATTAGCTTTGCGGAAGATGAAAGCCGGCAAGGCAGCAGGTTTGGATGGTATTGCAGTGGAATTTATTAAGAAAGGGGGTGACTGTATTGTTGACTGGTTGGTAAGGTTATTTAATGTATGTATGACTCACGGTGAGGTGCCTGAGGATTGGCGGAATGCGTGCATAGTGCCATTGTACAAAGGCAAAGGGGATAAGAGTGAGTGCTCAAATTACAGAGGTATAAGTTTGTTGAGTATTCCTGGTAAATTATATGGGAGGGTACTGATTGAGAGGGTGAAGGCATGTACAGAGCATCAGATTGGGGAAGAGCAGTGTGGTTTCAGAAGTGGTAGAGGATGTGTGGATCAGGTGTTTGCTTTGAAGAATGTATGTGAGAAATACTTAGAAAAGCAAATGGATTTGTATGTAGCATTTATGGATCTGGAGAAGGCATATGATAGAGTTGATAGAGATGCTCTGTGGAAGGTATTAAGAATATATGGTGTGGGAGGCAAGCTGTTAGAAGCAGTGAAAAGTTTTTATCGAGGATGTAAGGCATGTGTACGTGTAGGAAGAGAGGAAAGTGATTGGTTCTCAGTGAATGTAGGTTTACGGCAGGGGTGTGTGATGTCTCCATGGTTGTTTAATTTGTTTATGGATGGGGTTGTTAGGGAGGTGAATGCAAGAGTTTTGGAAAGAGGGGCAAGTATGAAGTCTGTTGGGGATGAGAGAGCTTGGGAAGTGAGTCAGTTGTTGTTCGCTGATGATACAGCGCCGGTGGCTGATTCATGTGAGAAACTGCAGAAGCTGGTGACTGAGTTTGGTAAAGTGTGTGAAAGAAGAAAGTTAAGAGTAAATGTGAATAAGAGCAAGATTATTAGGTACAGTAGGGTTGAGGGTCAAGTCAATTGGGAGGTGAGTTTGAATGGAGAAAAACTGGAGGAAGTGAAGTGTTTTAGATATCTGGGAGTGGATTTGGCAGCGGATGGAACCATGGAAGCGGAAGTGGATCATAGGGTGGGGGAGGGGGCGAAAATTCTGGGAGCCTTGAAGAATGTATGGAAGTCGAGAACATTATCTCGGAAAGCAAAAATGGGTATGTTTGAAGAAATAGTGGTTCCAACAATGTTGTATGGTTGCGAGGCGTGGGCTATGGATAGAGTTGTGCGCAGGAGGATGGATGTGCTGGAAATGAGATGTTTGAGGACAATGTGTGGTGTGAGGTGGTTTGATCGAGTAAGTAACGGAAGGGTAAGAGAGATGTGTGGAAATAAAAAGAGCGTGGTTGAGAGAGCAGAAGAGGGTGTTTTGAAATGGTTTGGGCACATGGAGAGAATGAGTGAGGAAAGATTGACCAAGAGGATATATGTGTCGGAGGTGGAGGGAACGAGGAGAAGAGGGAGACCAAATTGGAGGTGGAAAGATGGAGTGAAAAAGATTTTGTGTGATCGGGGCCTGAACATGCAGGAGGGTGAAAGGAGGGCAAGGAATAGAGTGAATTGGAGCGATGTGGTATACCGCGGTTGACGTGCTGTCAGTGGATTGAATCGGGGCATGTGAAGCGTCTGGGGTAAACCATGGAAAGCTGTGTAGGTATGTATATTTGCGTGTGTGGACGTATGTATATACATGTGTATGGGGGTGGGTTGGGCCATTTCTTTCGTCTGTTTCCTTGCGCTACCTCCCAAACGCGGGAGACAGCGACAAAGCAAAAAAAAAAAAAAAAATTATGATTATCATTATTATCATTATTATTATTATCATTATTATTATTATTATTATTATTATTATTATTATTATTATTATTATTATTATCATTATCATTATCATTATTATTATTATACTTTGTCACTGTCTTTCGCGTTAGCGAGGTAGCGCAAGGAAACAGACTAAAAGAATGGCCCAACCCGCCCACATACACATGTATATACATACATGTCTACACACGCACATATACATACCTATTCATCTCAACGTATGCATAAATATACACACACAGACATATACATATATACACATGTGCATAATTCATACTGTCTGCCCGTATTCATTCCCCTCGCCACCCCGCCACACATGAAATGACAACCCCCTCCCCCCGCATGTGCGCAAGGTAGCGCTAGGAAAAGACAGCAAAAGGCCACATTCGTTCACACTCAGTCTCTAGCTGTCATGTATAATGCACCGAAACCACAGCTCAATTTCCACATCCAGGCCCCACAAAACTTTCCATGGTTTACCCAAGACGCTTCACATGCCTTAGTTCAATCCATTGACAGCATGTCAATCGTGGGGGATAGGGGGGGGGAGAGAATATTTCCCATGCAATCCCCGCGTGTCGTAGAAGGCGACGAAAGGGGACGGGAGCGGGGGGCTAGAAACCCTCCCCTCCTTTTATTTTTACTTTTTAAAAGGGGAAACAGGAGTTGTTTGTGGAATATTACATGATATTCTCAATATCCATGGTAGTGTGTGTGGATTATATAATGTTCTCAATATCCATAGTAATATATGTAGAATATTATACATTCTCAATATCTATGCTAGCATGTGTGGAATATCATATAATGTTTGCAATATCCATGCTAATCTGTGTGGAATATTATATAGTTTTCAATATCCATGCTAGTATGTGGGGAATATTACGTAATGTTTTCAATATCCATGTTAGCATGTATGAAATATTACATGATATTCTCAAAATCCATGCCAGTATGTGTGGAATATCATAAAATGTGCTCAATATCCATGTAAGTATATATGTAATATCATATTATGTTCTCAATATCCATGCAAGTATTTGTGGATTATTTTACAGTTTTCTCAATATCCATGATAGTATGTGTAAAATATTAAAGAATACTAATATCCATGCTAGTATGTGAGGAACATCATATAACGTTTTTAATATCCATGGTAGTACGTGTGGAATATTATATAATGTATTCAATATCCATGCTAGTATGTCTGGGATGTTATATAATGTTCTCAATATCCAAGTTGATATGTGTGGAATATTATATAATATTCTCAAAATCCACATCGTTCCAATTCACTCTATTCCTTGCACGCCCTTCACCCTCCTGCATGTTCAGGCCCCGATCACTCAATATCTTTTTCACTCCATCTTTCCACCTCCAATTTGGTCTCCCACTTCTCGTTCCCTCCAACTCTGACACATATATCCTCTTTGTCAATCTTTCCTCACTCGTTCTCCATGTGACCAAACCATTTCAAAACACCCTCTTCTGCTCTCTCAACCACACTCTTTATATTACCACACATCTCTCTTACCCTTTCATTACTTAGATGTCCTCAAACATCTCATTTCCAGCACATCCACCCTTCTCAGCACAACTGTATCTATAGCCCACACCTCGCAACCATATAACATTGTTGGAACCACTACTCCTTCAAACATACCCATTTTTGCTTTCCAAGATAAAGTTCGCGACTTCCATACATTTTTCAACGTTCCCAGAACTTTCGCCCCCTCGCCCACCCTATGATTCACTTCCGCTTCCGTGGTTCCATCCGCTGCCAAATCCACTCCCAGATATCTAAAACACTCCACTTCCTTCAGTTATTCTCCATTTAAACTTACCTCCCAACTGACTTGTTCCCCAACCCTACTGTACCTAATAACCATGCTCTTATTCACATTTACTCTCAGCTTTCTTCTTTCACACACTTTACCAAACTCAGTCACCAGCTTCTGCAGCTTCTCACCCGAATCAGCCACCAGCGCTGTATTATCAGCGAACAACAAGTGACTCACTTCCCAAGCTCTCTCATCCACAACAGACTGCATACTTGCCCCTCTTTCCAAAACACTTGCATTCACCTCCCTAACAACCCCATCCATAAACAAATCAAACAACCATGGAGACATCACGCACCCCTGCCGCAAGCCAACATTTACTGAGAACCAATCACTTTCCTCTCTTCCTACTCGTACACATGCCTTACATCCTCGATAAAAACTTTTCACTGCTTCTAACAACCTGCCTTCCACACCATATATGGGGTGTCAGTGTTGTAAATGGAAATGGTGAAGAGCTTGTAGATTTATGTGCTGAAAAAGGACTGGTGATTGTTAATACCTGGTTTAAAAAGAGAGCTATACATAAGTATACGTATGTAAGTAGGAAAGATAGCCAGAGAGCGTTATTGGATTACATGTTAATTGATGGGCGCGCGAAAGAGAGACTTTTGGATGTTAAAATGCTGAGAGGTGCAATTGGAGGGATGTATGATCATTATCTTGTGGAGGCTAAGGTGAAGATTTGTAGAGGTTTTCAGAAAAGAAGAGAGAATGTTGGGGTGAAGAGAGTGGTGAGAGTAAGTGAGCTTGGGAAGGAAACTTGTGTGAGGAAGTACCAGGAGAGACTGAGTACAGAATGGAAAAAGGTGAGAACAAAGGACGTAAGGGGAGTGTGGGAGGAATAGGATGTATTTAGAGAGGCACTGATGGCTTGCGCAAAAGACGCTTGTGGCATGAGAAGCGTGGGAGGTGGGCAGAATAGAAAGGGTAGTGAGTGGTGAGATGAAGAAGTAAGATTATTCGTGAAAGAGAAGAGAGAGGCATTTGGACGATTTTTGCAGGGAAATAATGCAAATGACTGGGAGATGTATAAAAGAAAGAGGCAGGAAGTCAAGAGAAAGGTGCAAGAGGTGAAAAAGAGGGCAAATGAGAGTTGGGGTGAGAGAGTATCATTAGATTTTAGGGAAAATAAAAAAGGTAAATTAAGTGCGTAAGACAAGGGAACAAATGGGAACATCAGTGAAGGGGGCTAATGGGGAGGTGATAACAAGTAGTGGTGATGTGAGAAGGAGATGGAGTGAGTATTTTGAAGGTTTGTTGAATGTGTTTGATGATAGATGGCAGATATAGGATGTTTTGGTCGAGGTGGGTTGCAAAGTGAGAGGGTTAGGGAGAATGATTTGGTAAGCAGAGAAGAGGTAGTAAAGCGTTGCGGAAGATGAAAGCCGGCAAGGCAGCGGGTTTGGATGGTATTGCAGTGGAATTTATTAAAAAAGAGGGCGACTGTATTGTTGACTGGTTGGTAAGGTTATTTAATGTATATATGATTCATGGTGAGGTGCCTGAGGATTGGCGGAATGCTTGCATAGTGCCATTGTACAAAGGCAAAGGGGATAAAAGTGAGTGCTCAAATTACAGAGGTATAAGTTTGTTGAGTATTCCTGGTAAATTATATGGGAGGGTATTGATTGAGAGGGTGAAGGCATGTGCAGAGAGCATCAGATTGGGGAAGAGCAGTGTGGTTTCAGAAGTGGTAGAGGATGTGTGGATCAGATGTTTGCTTTGAAGAATGTATGTGAGAAATACTTAGAAAAGCAAATGGATTTGTATGTAGCATTTATGGATCTGGAGAAGGCATATATTCCACATTTACATGTACGGATATTGAGAACATATTAGCATGGATATTCAGAAAAATATATAATATTCCACACATACTATCGTGGATATTGAGAACATTATATAATACTCCACATATTTTTGCATGGTTAAAGAGAACATTATATGATATTCCACACATACTAGCTTGGATATTGAGAACATTATATAATCCACACATACTATCATAGATATTGAGAATATTATATAACGTTATTAGGAATATCATATAATATTCCACACATACCAGCATAGATATTGAGAACATTATATAATATTCCACAAACATTAGCATGGATATTGAGAATATATGTTTCACACATACTGGCATGGATATTGAGAATATTACTTAATATTCCGCACATACTAGCATGGATATTGAGAACATTATATGATATTTCAGGCATACTAGCATGGATATTTAGAATGTTGTATATTATTCCACACATACTAGCATGGATATTGAAAACATTATATAATATTCTACACAGACTTACATGGAGATTGAGAACGTTATATTGAATTCCACGAATACCAGCATGGATATTGAGAACATTATATAATATCCCACACATACTAGCATGGATATTGAGAATATTGTATAATATTCCACAAATACAAGCATTGATATTGAGAATATTATATAATATTCCACACATGCTAGCATGGGTATTGAGAACATTATATGATATTCCACACATACTAGCATGGATATTGAGAACATTATATAATATTCCACACATACTAGCATGGGTATTGAGAACATTATATGATATTCCACACATACTAGAATGGATATTGAGAACATTATATAATATTCCACACATATTATCATTGATATTGAGAACATTATATAATATTCCTTTTATATTAATATGGATATTGAGAACATTATATGATCCACACATACTAGCATGGATATTCAGAACAATATATAATATTCCACACCTACTATCATGGTTATTGAAAACATTATATAGTACTCCACACATACTTGCATAAGTATCGAGGACATTATATAATATTCCACATATATTAGCATAGATATTGAGATTATTATATAATATTCCACACACACAAGCATGGATATTGAGAATATTTTTATAATATTCCACACATACTAGCATGGATATTGAGAACATTATATGATACTCCACACATACTAGCATGGATATTGAGAATGGTATATAATATTCCACACGTACTAGAATGGATATTCAGAACATTATATGATATTCCACACATATTAGCATTGATATTGAGAACATTATATAATATTCCACTTGTACTAGCATGGATATTGAGAACATTAGATAATCCACACATACTAGCATGGATATTGAGAATATATATACTAGCATGGATATTGAGAATATTATATAATATTCCACACATACTAGCATGGATATTGTGAACTTTATATGATATTCCACACATACTAGCATGGATATTCAGAACATTATATGATATTCCACACATACTACCATGGATATTGAGATTATCATATACTATTCCACACATACTAGTATGGATATTGAGAACATTATATAATATTCCGCACATACTAGCATGGATATTGAGAAGTTTGTATAATCCACACACTCTATCATAGATAGAGAATAATATATAATATTATTAAGAATATCTTATAGTACTCCACACATAACGGCATGGATATTGAGAACATTATATAACATTCCGCACATACTAGCATGGTTATTGAGAACATTATATGATATTCCACACACACTAGCATGGATATTCAGAACATTGTATAATATTCCACACATACTAGCATGGATATTGAGAAAATTCTATAATATTCCACCCATACTTGCATGGCTATTGAGAATATATAATATTCCACACATACTATTATTGATTTTAAGAAAATTATATGATAGTGCACACATACTAGCATGGATAGTGAGAACATTATATAATAGTCCACACATACTAGCATGTATATTAAGAACATTATATGATATTCTACTCATACTTTTTTGGATTTTGAGAACAATATATAATATTCCATACATACTAGCATGTATATTGAGAACATTATATATTATTCCACACATACTGGCATGGATATTGAGAATATTACATAATATTCCACACATATTAACATGGATTTTGAGAACATTATATAATATCCCACAAACAATCGTATGGATTTGAGAACATTATATAATATTCCACACATACTAGCATGGATATTAAGAACATTATATAATATTCCGCACATACTACAATGGATATAAAGAATGTTCTATAATATTCCACACATACTATCATGGATATTGAGAATATTATATAATATTCCACACATACTAGCATGGACACTAAGAACATTATATGATAATCCACATAGACATGACTGATATTGAGAGCGTTATATAATATTCCACACATAATAGCTTGGATATTGAGAATATTATATAATCCTCGTACTAGCATGGATATTGAGAATATATATTACACACATACTGGCATGGATTTTGAGAATATTATATGATATCCCACACATGCTGACATGCATATTGAGAACATTATATAATATTCCACACATACTCTCATGGATATTGAGAACATAATATAATAATCCACACATACTAGCATGGATATTGAGCATAGTATATAATATTCCATATGTTTTAGCATGGATATTGAGAACATTATATAATCCACACATAATAGCATGGATATTGAGAATATTATATAATATTCCTCACGTACTAGCATGGATATTGATATTATATAATATTCCACACAGTAGCATGGATAATGAAAAAATTATATATCATTCCACACATGCTAGTATGGATATTGAAAGTATTATATGATAATCCTTGCATACTAGCATGGGTATTGAGAATAATATATAATATTCCACAAATACAAGAATGGGTATTAAGAACACTATATAATATTCCACACATACTAGCATGGATATAATTATCATTATTATGCTCTGTCGCTGTCACCCCCGTTAGCGAGGTAGCGCAAGGAAACAGACGAAAGAACGGCCCAACTGACCCACATACACATGGATATACCGACACGTCCACACACGCACATATACGTAATTATACATTTCAACGTGTACACATATATTCATACACAGACATATACATATATACATATGTTCATAATTCATACTTGCTGCCCTTATTCATTTCCGTCGCCACCCAGCCACACATGAAATGACAACCCCCTCCCCCCGCATGCGTGCGAGGTAGCGCTAGGAAAAGACTACAAAGGCCACTTTCGTTCACACTCAGTCTCTAGCTGTCATGTATAATGCACCGAAACCACAGCTCCCTTTCTACATCCAGAACCCACAAAACTTTCTATGGTTCACATGCCCTGATTCAATCCATTGACAACACATCGACCCCGGTATACCACATCGTTCCAATTCGCTTTATTCCTTGCACGCCTTTCACCCTCCTGCATGCTCAGGCCCCAATCACTCAAAATCTTTTTTACCTCATTTTCCACCTCCAATTTGGTCTCCCACTTCTCGTTCCCTTCACCTCTGACACATATATCCTCTTTGTCAATCTTTCCTCACTCATTATCTCCATCTGAGCAAACCATTTCAAAACACTCTCTTCTGCTCCCTCAACCACACTCTTTCTATTACCTCGCATCTCTCTTACCCTTTCATTACTTACTCGATCAATTACCTCACACCACATATTTTCCTCAAACATCTCATTTCCAACACATCCACCCTCCTTCGCACAACTCTATCTATAACCCACGCCTCGCAACCATATAAAATTGTTGGAACCACTATTCCTTCAAACATACCCATTTTTGCTTTCCGGGATAATATTCTCGCCTTCCACACATTTTCAACGCTCCCAGAACCTTCGCCCCCTCCCCCACCTTGTGACTCACTTCCGCTTCCATGGTTCCATCCGCTGCCAAATCCACTCCCAGATATCTAAAACACTTCACTCTCTCCAGTTTTTTCTCCATTCAAACTTACCTCCCAACTGACTTGTCCCTCAACCCTACTGTACCTAATAACCTTGCTCTTATTAAAATTACTCTCAGCTTTCTTCTTTCACACGCTTTACCAAACTCAGTCACCCGCTTCTGCGGTTTCTCACCCGAATCAGCCACCAGCGAACAACAACTACTCACTTCCCAAGCTCTCTCATCCACAACAGACTGCATACTTGCCCCTCTTTCCAAAACTCTTGCCATCAACTCCCTAACAACCCCATCCATAAACAAATTACACAACCATGGAGACATCATGCACCCCTGCCGCAAACCAACATTCACTGAGAACCAATCACTTTCATCTCTTCTTACACGTACATATGCCTCACATCCTCGATAAAAACTTTTCACTGCTCCTAACAACTTACCTCCCACACCATATATTCTTAATACCTTCCACAGAGCATCTCTGTCAACTCTATCATGTGTCTTCTCCAGATCCATAAATGCTACATACAAATCCATTTGCTTTTCTAAGTATTTCTCACGTACATTCTGCAAAGTAAACACCTGATCCACACATCCTCTACCACTTCTGAAACCACACTGCTCTTCCCCAATCTGTACATGCCTTCACACTCTCAATCAATACCCTCCTATATAATTTCCCAGGAATACTCAACAAACTTATACCTCTCCCCCACTTACATACGTATACTTATGTATATCTCTCTTTTCAAACAAGGTATTCCCAGTCACCAGTCCTTTTTTCAGCACATAAATCTACAAGCTCTTCACCATTTCCATTTACAACACTGAACACCCCATGTACATCAATTATTCCCTCAACTGCCACATTACTCACCATTGCATTCAAATCACCCATCACTATAACCCGGTCTCGAGCATCAAAACTACTAACACACTCACTCAGCTGCTCCCAAAACACTTGTCTCTAATGATCTTTCTTCTCATGCCCAGGTGCATATGCACCAATAATCTCCCATCTCTTCCCATCCACTTTCAGTTTTACCCATATCAGTCTAGAGTTTAATTTCTTACCCTCTATCATATACTTCCACCACTCCTGTTTCAGGAGTAGTGCTACTCCTTCCCTTGCTCTTGTCCTCTCACTAACCCCTGACTTTACTCCCAAGACATTCCCAAACCACTCTTCCCCTTTACCCTTGAGCTTCCTTTCACTCAGAGCCAAAACATCCAGGTTCCTTTCCTGAAACATAATACCTATCTCTCCTTTTTTTCTCATCTTGGTTACATCCACACACATTTAGACACCCCAATCTGAGCGTGACTCCTTCTTCTGTTTCCCCTTTTAGAAACTTAAAATACAAGGAGGGGAGGATTTCTGGCCCCCCGCTCCCGTCCCCTCTAGTCGCCTTCTACGACACGTGTGGAATGCGTGGGAAGTATTCTTTCTCCCCTATCCCCAGGGATATCAAGAATATAATCTACACGTGTTATCATAGATATTAAGAACATTATATAATAGTCCACACATACTAGCATGGACATTGAGAATATTATATGATATTCCACACATACTAGCATGGACATTGAGAACATTATATAATATTCCACACATACTAGCATGGACATTGAGAACATTATATAATATACCACACATACTAGCATGGATATTGAGAACATTATATAATATTCCACATAACCTAGAATGTATATTGAGAACATTATATAATATTCCACACATACTAGCATGGATATTGAGAACATTATATAATATTAGACATATACTAGCATGGATATTGAGAACATTATATAATATACCACACATACTAACATGGATATTGAGAACATTATATAATATTCCACATAACCTAGAATGTATATTGAGAACATTATATAATATTCCACACATACTAGCATGGATATTGAGAACATTATATAATATTAGACATATACTAGCATGGATATTGAGAACATTATATATTCCACACATACTAGCACGGATATTGAGAACATTATATAACATACCACACATACTTGCATAGATAATGAGAATATTATATAATATTCCACATATACTAGCATGGATATTGAGATTATTGTATAACATTCCACACATTGGCATGGATATTGAGAAAACTATATGATATTCCACACATACTGGCATGGATATTGAGAAGATAATGTAATGCACACATTCTAGCACAGATATTGAGAATATTATATAGTATTATTAGGAATATCAAATTATATTCCACACAAACTACCATGGATATTGAGGATATATAACATTACTTACATAGTAGCATGGATATTCAGAACCTTATTTGATATTACAGACATAATAGCATGGATATTGAGAATATATGATATATATATATATATATATATATATATATATATATATATATATATATATATATATATATATATATATATATATATATATATATATATATATATATACACAAACACAGACATATACATATATACACATGTACATAATTCATACTGTCTGCCCGTATTCATTCCCGTCGCCACCCCGTCACACATGAAATGACAACCCCTTCCCCCCGCATGTGCGCGAGGTAGCGCTAGAAAAGACGACAAAGGCCACATTCGTTCTCACTCAGCCTCTAGCTGTCATGTATAATGCACCGAAACCACAGTTCCCTTTCCACATCCAGGCCCCACAAAACTTTCCATGGTTTATCCAAGACGCTTCACATGCCCTGGTTCAATCCATTGACAGCACGTCGACCACGGTATACCACATCGTTCCAGTTCACTTTATTCCTTGCACGCCTTTCACCTTCCTGCATGATCAGGCCCCGATCACTCAAAATCTTTTTCACTCCATCTTTCCACCTCCAATTTGGCTTCCCACTTCTCCTCGTTCCCTCCACCTCTGACACATATATCCTCTTTGTCAATATTTCCTCACTCATTCTCTCCATGTGACCAAACCATTTCAAAACACCCTCCTCTGCTCTCTCAACCACACATCTCTCTTACCCTTTCATTACTTACTCGATTAAACCACATCACACCACATATTGTCCTCAGCACATCCACCCTCCTCCGCACAACTCTATCCATAGCCCACGCCTCGCAACAATATAACATTGTTGGAACCACTACTCCTTCAAACACACCCATTTTTGCTTTCCAAGATAACGTTTTCGACTTCCACACATTTATCAACGTTCCCAGAACTTTCGCCCCCTCTCCCACCCTATGATTCACTTTCGCTTCCATGGTTCCATCCGCTGCCAAATCCATTCCCAGATATCTAAACCACTCCACTTCCTCCAGTTTTTCTCCATTCAAACTTACCTCCCATTTGACTTGTCCCTCTACCCTACTGTACCTAATAACCTTGCTCTTATTCACATTTACTCTCAGCTTTCTTCTTTCACACACTTTACCAGACTCAGTCACCAGTTTCTGCAGTTTCTCACCCGAATCAGCCACCAGCGCTGTATCATCAGCGAACAACAACTGACTCACTTCTCAAGCTCTCATCCACAACAGACTGCGTACTTGCCCCTCTTTCCAAAACTCTTGCATTCACCTCGCTAACAACCCCATCCATAAACGAATTATACAACCATGGAAACATCACGCACCCCTGCCGCAAACGAACATTCCCTGAGAACCAATCACTTTCCTCTCTTCCTACTCGTACGAATGCCTTACATCCTCGATAAAAACTTTTCACTGCTTCTAACAACTTGTCTCCCACACCATATGTTCTTAATACCTTCCACAGAGCATATCTATCAACTCTATCATATGCCTTCTCCAGATCCATAAATGCTATATACAAATCCATTTGCTTTTCTAAGTATTTCTCATACACATTTTTCAAAGCAAACACCTGATCCACACGTCCTTTACCGCTCCTGAAACCACGCTGCTCTTTCCCAATCTGATGCTCTGTACATGCCTTCACCCTTTCAATCAATACCCTACCCCCCCCCCCATATAATTTCCCAGGAATACTCAACAAACTTATACCTCTGTAATTTGAGTACTCACTTGTATCCCCTTTGCCTTTGTACAGTGGCATTATGCAAGCACTCCGCCAATCCTGAGGCACCTCACCATGAGTCATACATACATTAAATAACCTTACCAACCAGTTAACAATACAGTCACCCCCTTTTTTAATAAATTCCACTGCAATACCATCCAAACCAGCTGCCTTGCCGGCCTTCATCTTCCGCAAAGCTTTTGCTACCTCTTCTATGTTTACCAAATAATTCTCCCTAACCCTCTCACTTTGCACACCACCTCGACCAAAACATCCTATATCTGCCACTCTATCATCAAACACATTCAACAAACCTTCAAAATATTCACTCCATCTCTTCATCACCACTACTTGTTATCACCTCCCCATTAGCCCCCTTCACTGATGTTCCCATTTCTTCCCTGTCTTACGCACTTTATTTACCTCCTTCCTAAACATCTTTTTATTCTCCCTAAAATTAAATGATACTTTCTCACCCCATCTCTAATTTGCCCTCTTTTTCACCTCTTGCACATTTCTCTTGACCTCCTGTCTCTTTCTTTTATACATCTCCCAGTCATTTGCATTATTTCCCTGTAAAAATCGTCCAAATGCCTGTCTCTTTTTGCACAAGCCATCACTGCTTCTTAGATACATCCCATTCCTTCCCCACTCCCCTTACGTCCTTTGTTCTCACCTTTTTCCATTCTGCACTGTCTCTCCTGTTACTTCCTCACACAAGTCTCCTTCCCAAGCTCACTTACTCTCACCATTCTCTTACCCCAACATTCACTCTTCTTTTCTGAAAACCTCTACATATCTTCACCTTAGCCTCCACAAGATAATGACCAGACATCCCTCCAGTTGCACCTCTCAGCACATTAACATCCAAAGGTCTCTCTTTCGCGCGCCTATAAAATTAACACATAATCCAATAACGCTCTCTGGCCATCTCTCCTACTTACATACGTATACTTATGTATATCTCTCTTTTTAAACCAGGTATTCCCACTCACCAGTCCTTTTTCAGCACATGAATCTACAAGCTCTTCACCATTTCCATTTACATCGCTGACCACCCCATGTACACCAATTATTCCCTCAACTGCCACATTACTCACCTTTGCATTCAAATCACCCGTCACTATAACCCGGTCTCGTGCGTCAAAACTACTAACACACTCACTCAGCTGCTCCCAAAACACTTGCCTCTCATGATCTTTCTTCTCATGCCCAGGTGCATATGCACCAATAATCACCCATCTCTCTCCATCCACTTTCAGTTTTACCCATATCAATTTAGAGTTTACTTTCTTACACTCTATCACATACTCCCACTACTCCTGTTTCAGGAGTAGTGCTACTCCTTCCCTTGCTATTGTCCTCTCACTAACCCCTGACTTTACTTCGAAGACGTTCGCAAACCACTCTTCCCCTTTACCCTTGAGCTTCATTTCACTCAGAGCCAAAACATCCAGGTTCCTTTCCTCAAACATACTACCTATCTCTCCTTTTTTTCTCATCTTGGTTATATCCACACACATTTAGACACCACAACCTGAGCCTTCGAGGAGGATGAGCACTCCCCGCGTGCCTCCTTCTGTTTCTCCTTTTAGAAAGTTGAAATACAAGGAGGGGAGGTTTTCTAGCCCCCTGCTCCGATCCCCTTTAGTCGCCTTGAATATATATATATATATATATATATATATATATATATATATATATATATATATATATATATATATATATATATGTGTGTGTGTGTGTGTGTGTGTGTGTGTGTGTGTGTGTGTGTGTGTGTGTGTGTGTGTGTGTGTACGTGTAGGAAGAGAGGAAAGTGACTGGTTCTCAGTGAATGTAGGTTTGCGGCAGGGGTGTGTGATGTCTCCATGGTTGTTTAATTTGTTTATGGATGGGGTTGTTAGGGAGGTAAATGCAAGAGTTTTGGAAAGAGGGGCAAGTATGAAGTCTGTTGGGGATGAGAGAGCTTGGGAAGTGAGTCTGTTGTTGTTCGCTGATGATACAGCGCTGGTGGCTGATTCATGTGAGAAACTGCAGAAGCTGGTGACTGAGTTTGGTAAAGTGTGTGGAAGAAGAAAGTTAAGAGTAAATGTGAACAAGAGCAAGGTTATTAGGTATAGTAGGGTTGAGGGTCAAGTCAATTGGGAGGTGAGTTTGAATGGAGAAAAACTGGAGGAAGTGAAGTGTTTTAGATATCTGGGAGTGGATCTGCCAGCGGATGGAACCATGGAAGCGGAAGTGGATCATAGGGTGGGGGAGGGGGCGAAAATTCTGGGGGCCTTGAAGAATGTGTGGAAGTCGAGAACATTATCTCGGAAAGCAAAAATGGGTATGTTTGAAGGAATAGTGGTTCCAACAATGTTGTATGGTTGCGAGGCGTGGGCTATGGATAGAGTTGTGCACAGGAGGATGGATGTGCTGGAAATGAGATGTTTGAGGACAATGTGTGGTGTGAGGTGGTTTGATCGAGTGAGTAACGTAAGGGTAAGAGAGATGTGTGGAAATAAAAAGAGCGTAGTTGAGAGAGCAGAAGAGGGTGTTTTGAAGTGGTTTGGGCACATGGAGAGGATGAGTGAGGAAAGATTGACCAAGAGGATATATGTGTCGGAGGTGGAGGGAACGAGGAGAAGAGGGAGACCAAATTGGAGGTGGAAAGATGGAGTGAAAAAGATTTTGTGTGATCGGGGCCTGAACATGCAGGAGGGTGAAAGGAGGGCAAGGAATAGAGTGAATTGGAGCGATGTGGTATACCGGGTTGACGTGCTGTCAGTGGATTGAATCAAGGCATGTGAAGCGTCTGGGGTAAACCATGGAAAGCTGTGTAGGTATGTATATTTGCGTGTGTGGACGTATGTATATACATGTGTATGGGGGGGGTTGGGCCATTTCTTTCGTCTGTTTCCTTGCGCTACCTCGCAAACGCGGGAGACAGCGACAAAGTATAATAAAATAAAATAAATATATATATATATCCCTGGGGATAGGGGAGAAAGAATACTTCCCATGTATTCCCTACGTGTCGTAGAAGGCGACTCGAAGGGGAGGGAGCGGGGGGCTGGAAATCCTCCCCTCTCGTTTTTTAGTTTTCCAAAAGAAGGAATGGAGAGGTGGCCCATATGAGGATATACGTTCTAAGGCTCACACCTCTGTTCTTAACGCTACCTCGCTAACTCGGGATAAGGCGAATATGTATGAAAAAACATACATAAACGCATATATACATAATATACATATACATATCAACATATATACATATACATATATACACATATACATATTCATACTTGCTTGCCTTCATCCATTCCTGTCGCTACCCCGCCTCGCAGGAAACAGAATCGCTACCCCTCGCTTCACCGAGGTAGCTTCAGGAAAACAAACAACAAAGACCACTTCGTTCACACTCAGTCTCTAGCTGCCATGTGTAACGCACTGAAATCACAGCTCCCTTTCCACATCCAGGCCCCACAAAACTTTCCATGGTTTACCTCAGACGTTTCACTTACCCTGGTTCAGTCCATTGACGGCACGTCGACCCCGGTATATCACATCAGTCCAATTAACTCTATTCCTTGCATGCCTCTCACCCTCCTGTGTGTTCAGGCCCCTATCGTTCAAAATCTTTTTCACTCCATTCCTCCACATCCAATTTGGTCTCCCGCTTCTCCTTGTTCCCTCCACCTCTGATACAAGTATCCCCTTCGTCAATCTTTCCTCCCTCATTCTCTCCATGTGCCCAAACCATTTCAAAACACCCTCTTTTGCTCTCTCAACCACGCTCTTTTTATTTCCACATATCTCTCTTACCCTTACGTTACTTACTCGATCAAACCACCAAAACATTTTAACACACCCTCTTCTGCCCTCTCAACCGCACTCTTTTTATTTTCACACATCTTTCTTACCCTTTCATAACTTACTCGATCAAACCCCCTCACACCACATACTGTCCTCAAACATCTCATTTCCAACACATCCACCCTCCTCCGTACAACCCTATATATAGCCCATGCCTCACAACCGTATAACATTGTTGGAACCACTATTCTTTCAAACATGCCCATTCTTTGCTCTCCGAAATAGCGTTCTAGCTTTTCACACATTCTTCATCACTCCCAGAACCTTCGCCCCCTCCCCCACCCTGTGACTTACGTCCGCTCCCATGGTTCCATCCGCTGCTAAGTCCACTCCCAGATATCTAAAACACTCCATTTCCACCAATTTTTCTCCATTCAAACTTACCTCCCAGTTGACTTGTCCCTCAACCCTACTGTACCAATAACCTTGCTCTTATTCACATTTACTCGCAGCTTTCTTTTTTCACACACTTTATCAAATTCAGTCACGATAGTGCGTGTGATGTAGTATTTACAGATAACCACGAGAAAAATGAAACACTATAAGTTCCCAAGTGCACTTTCGTGTAGTGATCACATCGTCACGGGAGGTATGAAAATGAGATAGAAAACGTAGTTGATATACAAGGAAGAGACAGAAGTAAGACGCCATTGGTGAACAAGAGCTAATGGATGATGCTATTCGGGTTGGTGGCGTGCCTGTCATAACATTATATTACGTGGACATGAAAGGGAACTGTTAACAAATTTTGCCCACGGCGTCTTAGCTTCGTCTCTTTCTTGTATATCAACTGACTGTTGATGTGATTATTACACGAAAGTGCACTTGGGAACTTATCATGTTTCATGTTTCCTTGAGATTATCAGCAAATTCTAGATCACGCGGACGACTTTGACTTACTGCTATATTCATACATATTCGCCGCTTCCCGCGTTAGCGAGGTAGCGTTAACAACAGAGGACTAAGACTTAAAGAAAGAATCCTTGCTTGGCCCCCTTCTCTGTTCCTTTTTTTGGAAAAGTAAAAAAAACAGGAGGGGAGAATTTCCAGCCTCCCGCTCCCTCACCTTTTAGTCGCCTTTTACGACACGTAGGGAATACGTGGGGTATTTTTTTCTTCCCTATCCCCAGGGATAGGGACTGATATATATATATATATATATATATATATATATATATATATATATATATATATATATATATATATATATATATATATATATATATATATATACATATATATATATATATATATATATATATATGATCGCCTTTAGGCGATCATACCCTTGCGGTAGCGCTCCCGCCCGTTGCACAGGGGTCCCGGGTTCGATCCTGGCTGTTGGAGGTTTGAATGTTCTATGAAGTTGCGCGTTCATATGCACTTTGTTCGTATATATATATATATATATATATATATATATATATATATATATATATATATATATATATATATATATATATATATATATATATATATATATATATATATATATATACAGGGGTGTGTGATGTCTCCATGGTTGTTTAATTTGTTTATGGATGGGGTTGTTAGGGAGGTGAATGCAAGAGTTTTGGAAAGAGGGCAAGTATGAAGTCTGTTGGGGATGAGAGAGCTTGGGAAGTGAGTCAGTTGTTGTTCGCTGATGATACAGCGCTGGTGGCTGATTCATGTGAGAAACTGCAGAAGCTGGTGACTGAGTTTGGTAAAGGGTGTGAAAGAAGAAAGTTAAGAGTAAATGTGAATAAGAGCAAGGTTATTAGGTACAGTAGGGTTGAGGGTCAAGTCAATTGGGAGGTGAGTTTGAATGGAGAAAAACTGGAGGAAGTGAAGTGCTTTAGATATCTGGGAGTGGATCTGGCAGCGGATGGAACCATGGAAGCGGAAGTGGATCATAGGGTGGAGGAGGGGGCGAAAATTCTGGGAGCCTTGAAGAATGTGTGGAAGTCGAGAACATTATCTCGGAAAGCAAAAATGGGTATGTTTGAAGGAATAGTGGTTCCAACAATGTTGTATGGTTGCGAGGCGTGGGCTATGGATAGAGTGGTGCGCAGGAGGATGGATGTGCTGGAAATGAGATGTTTGAGAACAATGTGTGGTGTGAGGTGGTTTGATCGAGTAAGTAACGTAAGGGTAAGAGAGATGTGTGGAAATAAAAAGAGCGTGGTTGAGAGAGCAGAAGAGGGTGTTTTGAAATGGTTTGGTCACATGGAGAGAATGAGTGAGGAAAGATTGACCAAGAGGATATATGTGTCGGAGGTGGAGGGAACGAGGAGAAGTGGGAGACCAAATTGGAGGTGGAAAGATGGAGTGAAAAAGATTTTGTGTGATCGGGGCCTGAACATGCAGGAGGGTGAAAGGAGGGCAAGGAATAGAGTGAATTGGATCGATGTGGTATACCGGGGTTGACGTGCTGTCAGTGGATTGAATCAGGGCATGTGAAGCGTCTGGGGTAAACCATGGAAAGCTGTGTAGGTACGTATATTTGCGTGTGTGGACGTATGTATATACATGTGTATGGGGGTGGGTTGGGCCATTTCTTTCGTCTGTTTCCTTGCGCTACCTCGCAAACGCGGGAGACAGCGACAAAGCAAAAAAAAAAAAATATATATATATATATATATATATATATATATATATATATATGTTTTAGATATATATATATATATATATATATATATATATATATATATATATATATATATATATATATATATTCATATATATATATATATATATTTTTTTTTTTTTTTAAACTTCGCCATTTCCCGCGTCAACGAGGTAGCGTTAAGAACAGAGGACTGGGCCTTTTTTGGAATATCCTCACCTGGCCCCCTCTGTTCCTTCTTTTGGAAAATTAAAAAAAAAAAAAAAAAAAAAAAAAAAAAAACGAGAGGGGAGGATTTCCAGCCCCCCGCTCCCTACCCTTTTAGTCGCCTTCTACGACACGCAGGGAATACGTGGGAAGTATTCTTAATCCCCTATCCCCAGGGACATTAAAGCCTTCCCGTGCCGGGAATCGAACCCGGGCCTCGCGGGTGAGAGCCGCGTATATATATATATATATATATATATATATATATATATATATATATATATATTGGAAAGGATCACAATTTTACGCATGATCATGTATATTCTTAAAAGTCCACGGGGAAGATGAAAAACGATAAGTTCCCAAGTGCACTTTCGTGTAATAATCACATCATCAGGGGAGACACAAGAAAGAAATATAACAGTCAGTTGACATACAACGAAGAGACGAAGCTAGGACGCCATTTGGTAAACATGCCTTTGTCCAAGACAGACAACGAGCGTTCATAAACTTATCATTTTACAAACTTTATCAACAATAAAGTTATCTAATTTGTATAGATCATCACTGATATTAAGATTATAATTGTGTATTTAATAATAGAAGATTCAATGATATTTCTCGTGGTAATAGAGTTAATAACTGAGATGGCATTACTCCATTCAGTACAATGATCATAGCTTTTAACGTGATTAAACAAGGCATTTGATTCTTGTCCCGTTCTTATACTATATTTATGTTGCTTAAGTCTAACAGAAAGATCCTTACCAGTCTGCCCAACATAAAACTTATCACAATTTCTACATGGCATTTTATAGATGCACCCAGGATAATTTTCTGGTGAATTCCTGATTAAGATTTTCTTTATAGTATTACTGTTGCTAAAGGCAACATTTACATTAAAGGATTTAAGCAACATGGGAAGTAAAGTAAAATTATTATTAAAGGGAGAACTAAAAGATTCTTGGTGTCAGTGGGAGGTTTGGGCTCAACTATATAAAATTATTTCTTTGCTAACTTAAGGGGTTTATTAATGAAAGATCTATGGTACTTTAACTTGGATCCAATAGAATATATCTTCTCAAACTCATCATCAATAAACTCTGGACTGCAATTGCGTAATGCCCTAAGGAACATAGATTGAAATGATGATAATTTAACTCTGTCATGTTGAGATGAGTAATAATGGATATATGAGCATACATTGGTGGGTTTTCTGTATATGCTAAACTTAAACTTGTTTCCTTGCCTATGGATCATGCACTCTAAAAATGGTAACATACCATTATTTTCATTTTCTACGGTAAATTTAATGGAAGGTACTAAATTGTTAAGTAAGGGGAGAAATATTTGTAAATTTTCATGTATTGGCCAAACACGAAGAACATCATCTACATACCTAAACCAAATTGCATTAGAAGGTAAGACATCCTTTAGTAATTTTGTTTCAAAAAATTCCACATAAAGATAACTTAGTACAGGTGAAAGAGGGTTACCCATTGCCATACCAAATTTTTTTGAGCATAATAATCTCCATTGATTGAAATACACAGTCTTTTATACACAATTTTATCAGTTCAGTGAAAACAGACTGTGAAACAAGTAAATGAATATCATCCAAGACATCAATCAAATATTCTAAAAGGTCATCAACTGGAACTTTTGTTAAAGTGAGGAAACATCAAAGCTAACTAGTTTGAAATCAAAATTAACATTGATATTGTTTAGCTTGTTGACTAAATCTACATTGTTCATGATATTAGAATTTGATACCTTACCCACTGAAGGGCTTAATACAGAAACTAACCATTTTGACAATTTATATGTGATGGAGGCTACTGAACTCACTATAGGTCTTGCTGGAAAATTTTGTTTATGCGTTTTCGTAAGTCATTTTCCGGCGCTACCTTGCTGATGGGGAAGGGAGGGATGTTATTTCATATGTGGCGGGGTGGCGATGAGAATGAATGAATGCAGCAAATATGAATATGTACCTGTGTATGTATGTATATATCTGTGTATGTATATGTTATTTCTATGTTGAAATTCATATGTATGTATATGTGCGTGTATGGGCGTCTATGTGTATACATGTGTACGAGGGTGGGTTGTGCCACTCCTCATCTGTTTCCTTGCCCTACCTCACTGATGCGGGAGACGGCGATTAAGTAATATATATATATCCCTGGGGATAGGGGAGAAAGAATACTTCCCACGTATTCCCTGCGTGTCGTAGAAGGCGACTAAAAGGGGAGGGAGCGGGTGGCTGGAAATCCTCCCCTTTCTTGTTTTTTTTTTTTAATTTTCCAAAAGAAGAAACAGAGAAGGGGGTCAGGTGAGGATATTCCCTCTAAGGCCCAGTTCTCTGTTCTTAACGCTACCTCGCTAACGCGGGAAATGGCAAATAGTATAAAAAAAAAAAAAAAAATATATATATATATATATATATATATATATATATATATATATATATATATATATATATATATATATATATATATATATATGTTTGTATGTACTTATATATGTATATGCAAAAATCTCCACTGAAAAGAAAATAAGAACGTTCGGTACTTTCTTATATTACGTACTCAGACAATGGTCATTGTTGCATATATATCTCTTCACGCCATTTGATAAATTTGGTTTACCAGATGGCATCCTAGCAACGTCTCTTCGCTGTATATCAACTGACTGTTAAATTTTACTCTTGTCTCTCCCCTGATGATGTGATTATTACATGATAGTGCACTTCGGAACTTATCGCGTTTCATTTTCCCCATGGACTCATAGCAATATACTTGATCACGCTCAAAATTGTGATCCTTTCCAATATATATATATATATATATATATATATATATATATATATATATATATATATATATATATATATATATATATATACTGGAAAAACAATCACTCTTGAAGTAGAACCTTCAGACACAATTGAAAATGTGAAGGAAAATAGTGAAATTGGAAAAAAATGTAGCTTAGACATTGAAGCTTATTGATACAGTGGTTAAATTGATGAGAACTGCTATTGACGTTTGTGTAAATAAATTATACATTTCCTTTTTTCCATAGCCAGAGGTTGAACCATTATGTGACATTCATTTTTTTCCATTCATTTCAAGCTAGAAGTTTCAGTTTTCTAAATTGTTTCTTACATTTTTCATATGTATATATATGTATGTGTGTGTGTGTGTATATGTGCGTATGTATGTGTATGTGTGTGTATGTGTATATGTATATATATATGTATATTATCCCTGGGGATAGGGGTGAAAGAATACTTCCCACGTATTCCTCGCGTGTCGTAGAAAGCGACTAGAGGGGACGGGAGCGGGGGGCCAGAAATCCTCCCCTCCTTGTATTAACTTTCTAAAATGGGAAACAGAAGAAGGAGTCACGCGGGGAGTGCTCATCCTCCTCGAAGGCTCAGAGTGGGGTGCCTAAATGTGTGTGGATGTAACCAAGATGTGAAAAAAGGAGAGATAGGTAGTATGTTTGAGGAAAGGAACCTGGATGTTTTGGCTCTGAGTGAAACGAAGCTCAAGGGTAAAGGGGAAGAGTTGTTTGGGAATGTCTGGGGAGTAAAGTCAGGGGTTAGTGAGAGGACAAGAGCAAGGGAAGGAGTAGCAATACTCCTGAAACAGGAGTTGTAGGAGTATGTGATAGAGTGTAAGAAAGTAAATTCTCGATTAATATGGGTAAAACTGAAAGTTGATGGAGAGAGGTGGGTGATTATTGGTGCATATGCACCTGGGCATGAGAAGAAAGATCAAGAGAGGCAAGTGTTTTGGGAGCAGCTGAATGAGTGTGTCAGTGGTTTTGATGCACGAGACCGGGTTATAGTGATGGGTGATTTGAATGCAAAGGTGAGTAATGTGGCAGTTGAGGGAATAATTGGTATACATGGGGTGTTCAGTGTTGTAAATGGAAATGGTGAAGAGCTTGTAGATTTATGTGCTGAAAAAGGACTGATGATTGGGAATACCTGGTTTAAAAAGCGAGATATACATAAGTATACTTATGTAAGTAGGAGAGACGGCCAGAGAGCGTTATTGGATTACGTGTTAATTGACAGGCGTGCGAAAGAGAGACTTTTGGATGTTAATGTGCTGAGAGGTGCAACTGGAGGGATGTCTGATCATTATCTTGTGGAGGCTAAGGTGAAGATCTGTATGGGTTTTCAGAAAAGAAGAGTGAATGTTGGGGTGAAGAGGGTGGTGAGAGTAAGTGAGCTTGAGAAGGAGACCTGTGTGAGGAAGTACCAGGAGAGACTGAGTACAGAATGGAAAAAGGTGAGAACAATGGAAGCAAGGGGAGTGGGGGAGGAATGGGATGTATTTAGGGAATCAGTGATGGATTGCGCAAAAGATGCTTGTGGCATGAGAAGAGTGGGAGGTGGGTTGATTAGAAAGGGTAGTGAGTGGTGGGATGAAGAAGTAAGAGTATTAGTGAAAGAGAAGAGAGAGGCATTTGGACGATTTTTGCAGGGAAAAAATGCAATTGAGTGGGAGATGTATAAAAGAAAGAGACAGGAGGTCAAGAGAAAGGTGCAAGAGGTGAAAAAAAGGTCAAATGAGAGTTGGGGTGAGAGAGTATCATTAAATTTTAGGGAGAATAAAAAGATGTTCTGGAAGGAGGTAAATAAAGTGCGTAAGACAAGGGAGCAAATGGGAACTTCAGTGAAGGGCGCAAATGGGGAGGTGATAACAAGTAGTGGTGATGTGAGAAGGAGATGGAGTGAGTATTTTGAAGGTTTGTTGAATGTGTTTGATGATAGAGTGGCAGATATAGGGTGTTTTGGTCGAGGTGGTGTGCAAAGTGAGAGGGTTAGGGAAAATGATTTGGTAAACAGAGAAGAGGTAGTGAAAGCTCTGCGGAAGATGAAAGCCGGCAAGGCAGCAGGTTTGGATGGTATTGCAGTGGAATTTATTAAGAAAGGGGGTGACTGTATTGTTGACTGGTTGGTAAGGTTATTTAATGTATGTATGACTCATGGTGAGGTGCCTGAGGATTGGCGGAATGCGTGCATAGTGCCATTGTACAAAGGCAAAGGGGATAAGAGTGAGTGCTCAAATTACAGAGGTATAAGTTTGTTGAGTATTCCTGGTAAATTATATGGGAGGGTATTGATTGAGAGGGTGAAGGCATGTACAGAGCATCAGATTGGGGAAGAGCAGTGTGGTTTCAGAAGTGGTAGAGGATGTGTGGATCAGGTGTTTGCTTTGAAGAATGTATGTGAGAAATACTTAGAAAAGCAAATGGATTTGTATGTAGCATTTATGGATCTGGAGAAGGCATATGATAGAGTTGATAGAGATGCTCTGTGGAAGGTATTAAGAATATATGGTGTGGGAGGAAAGTTGTTAGAAGCAGTGAAAAGTTTTTATCGAGGATGTAAGGCATGTGTACGTGTAGGAAGAGAGGATAGTGATTGGTTCTCAGTGAATGTAGGTTTGCGGCAGGGGTGTGTGATGTCTCCATGGTTGTTTAATTTGTTTATGGATGGGGTTGTTAGGGAGGTAAATGCAAGAGTTTTGGAAAGAGGGGCAAGTATGAAGTCTGTTGGGGATGAGAGAGCTTGGGAAGTGAGTCAGTTGTTGTTCGCTGATGATACAGCGCTGGTGGCTGATTCATGTGAGAAACTGCAGAAGCTGGTGACTAAGTTTGGTAAAGTGTGTGGAAGAAGAAAGTTAAGAGTAAATGTGAATAAGAGCAAGGTTATTAGGTACAGTAGGGTTGAGGGTCAAGTCAATTGGGAGGTGAGTTTGAATGGAGAAAAACTGGAGGAAGTGAAGTGTTTTAGATATCCGGGAGTGGATCTGCCAGCGGATGGAACCATGGAAGCGGAAGTGGATCATAGGGTGGGGGAGGGGGCGAAAATTCTGGGGGCCTTGAAGAATGTGTGGAAGTCGAGAACATTATCTCGGAAAGCAAAAATGGGTATGTTTGAAGGAATAGCGGTTCCAACAATGTTGTATGGTTGCGAGGCGTGGGCTATGGATAGAGTTGTGCGCAGGAGGATGGATGTGCTGGAAATGAGATGTTTGAGGACAATGTGTGGTGTGAGGTGGTTTGATCGTGTGAGTAACGTAAGGGTAAGAGAGATGTGTGGAAATAAAAAGAGCGTGGTTGAGAGAGCAGAAGAGGGTGTTTTGAAGTGGTTTGGGCACATGGAGAGAATGAGTGAGGAAAGATTGACCAAGAGGATATATGTGTCGGAGGTGGAGGGAACGAGGAGAAGAGGGAGACCAAATTGGAGGTGGAAAGATGGAGTGCAAAAGATTTTGTGTGATCGGGGCCTGAACATGCAGGAGGGTGAAAGGAGGGCAAGGAATAGAGTGAATTGGAGCGATGTGGTATACCGGGGTTGACGTGCTGTCAGTGGATTGAATCAAGGCATGTGAAGCGTCTGGGGAAAACCATGGAAAGCTGTGTAGGTATGTATATTTGCGTGTGTGGACGTATGTAAATACATGTGTATGGGGGGGGGGTTGGGCCATTTCTTTCGTCTGTTTCCTTGCGCTACCTCTCAAACGCGGGAGACAGCGACAAAGTATAAAAAAAAAAAAAAAAAAATGTATATATATATATCCCTGGGGATAGGGGAGAAAGAATACTTCCCACGTATTCCCTGCGTGTCGTAGAAGGCGACTAAAAGGGGAGGGAGCGGGGGGCTGGAAATCCTCCCGTCTCAATTTTTTTTAATTTTCCAAAAGAAGGAACAGAGAAGGGGGCCAGGTGAGGATATTCCCTCAATGGCCCAGTCCTCTGTTCTTAACGCTACTTCGCTAACGCCATATATATATATATATATATATATATATATATATATATATATATATATATATATATATATATATGTATATATATATATATATATATATTATCCCTGGGGTTAGGGGAGAAAGAAAACTTCCCACGTATTCCCTGCGTGTCGTAGAAGGCGACTAAAAGGGGAGGGAGCGGGTGGCTGGAAATCCTCCCCTCTCTTTTTTTTTTTTTCCAAAAGAAGGAACAGAGAAGGGGGCCAGGTGAGGATGTTCCCTCAAAGGCCCAGTCCTCTGTTCTTAACGCTACCTCGCTAACGCGGGAAATGGCGAATAGTTTAAAAAAAAAAATATATATATATATATATAAATATATATATATATATATATATATATATATATATATATATATATATATATATATATATATATATATATATATATGTATATACATATCCCTGGGGATAGGGGAGAAAAAATACTTCCCACGCATTTCGCACGTGTCGTAGAAGGCGACTAAAGGGGACGGGAGCGGGGGGCCAGAAACCCTCCCCTCCTTGTATTTTAAATTTCTAAAAGGGGAAACAGAAGAGGGAGTCACGCGGGGAGTGCTCATCCTCCTCGAAGGCTCAGGTTGGGGTGTCTAAATGTGTGTGGATGCAACCAAGATGAGAAAAGAGGAGAGATAGGTAGTATGTTTGAGGAAAGCAACCTGGATGTTTTGGCTCTGAGTGAAACGAAGCTCAAGGGTAAAGGGGAAGAGTGGTTTGGGAATGTCTTGGGAGTAAAGTCAGGGGTTAGTGAGAGGACAAGAGCAAGGGAAGGAGTAGCACTACTCCTGAAACAGGAGTTGTGGGAGTATGTGATAGAGTGTAAGAAAGTAAACTCTAGATTGATATAGGTAAAACTGAAAGTTGATGGAGAGAGATGGGTGATTATTGGTGCATGTGCACCTGGGCATGAGAAGAAAGATCATGAGAGGCAAGTGTTTTGGGAGCAGCTGAATGAGTGTGTTAGTGGTTTTGATGCACAAAACCGGGTTATAGTGATGGGTGATTTGAATGCAAAGGTGAGTAATGTGGCAGTTGAGGGAATAATTGGTATACATGGGGTGTTCAGTGTTGTAAATGGAAATGGTGAAGAGCTTGTAGATTTAAGTGCTGAAAAAGGACTGTGTGATTGGGAATACCTGGTTTAAAAAGCGAGATATACATAAGTATACGTATGTAAGTAGGAGAGATGGCCAGAGAGCGTTATTGTATTACATGTTAATTGATAGGCGCGCGAAAGAGAGACTTTTGGATGTTAATGTGCTGAGAGGTGCAACTGGAGGGATGTCTGATCATTATCTTGTGGAGGCTAAGGTGGAGATTTGTATGGGTTTTCAGAAAAGAAGAGAGAATGTTGGGGTGAAGAGAGTGGTGAGAGTAAGTGAGCTTGGGAAGGAGACTTGTGTGAGGAAGTACCAGGAGAGACTGAGTACAGAATGGAAAAAGGTGAGAACAAAGGAGGTAAGGGGAGTGGGGGAGGAATGGGATGTATTTAGGGAATCAGTGATGGCTTGCACAAAAGATGCTTGTGGCATGGTGGGTTCATTAGAAAAGGTAGTGAGTGGTGGGATGAAGAAGTAAGATTATTAGTGAAAGAGAAGAGAGAGGCATTTGGACGATTTTTGCAGGGAAAAAATGCAAATGAGTGGGAGATGTATAAAAGAAAGAAGCAGGAGGTCAAGAGAAAGGTGCAAGAGGTGAAAAAGAGAGCAAATGAGAGTTGGGGTGAGAGAGTATCATTACATTTTAGGGAGACTGAAAAGATGTTCTGGAAGGAGGTGAATAAAGTGCGTAAGACAAGGGAGCAAATGGGAACTTCAGTGAAGGGTGCTAATGGGGAGGTGATAACAAGTAGTGGTGATGTGAGAAGGAGATGGAGTGAGTATTTTGAAGGTTTGTTGAATGTATTTGATGATAGAGTGGCAGATATAGGGTGTTTTGGTCGAGGTGGTGTGCAAAGTGAGAGGTTTAGGGAAGATGATTTGGTAAACAGAGAAGAGGTAGTAAAAGCTTTGCGGAAGATGAAAGCCGGCAAGGCAGCAGGTTTGGATGGTATTGCAGTGGAATCTATTAAAAAAAGGGGGTGACTGCATTGTCACTTCTTCATCCCACCACTCACTACCTTTTCTTATCTGCCCACCTCACACGCTTCTCATGCCACAAGCATCTTTTGGGCAAATCATCACTGCTTCCCTAAATACATCCCATTCCTCCCCCACTCCCCTTACCTCCTTTGTTCTCACCTTTCTCCAGTCTGCACTCAGTCTCTCCTGGTATATCCTCACATAAGTCTCCTTCCCAAGCTTTCTTATTCTCACCACTCTTTTCACCCCAACATTCTCTCTTCTTTTCTGAAAACCCCCTCAAATCTTCACCTTCGCCTCCACAAGATAATGATCAGACATCCCTCCAGTTGCACCTCTCAGCACATTTACATCCAAAAGTCTCTCTTTCGCGCGCCTATCAATTAACACGTAGTCCAATAGCGCTCTCTGGCCATCTCTCCTACTTACATATGTATACTTATGCATATCTCTCTTTTTAAACCAGGTATTCCCAATCACCAGTCCTTTTTCAGCACATAAATCTACAAGCTCTTCACCATTTCCATTTACAACACTGAACACCCCATGTACACCAATTATTCCCTCAACTGCCCCATTACTCACCTTTGCATTCAAATCATCCATCACTATAACCCGTTCTCGTGCATCAAAACTACTGTCACACTCACTCAGGTGCTCCCAAAACACTTGCTTTTCATGATCTTTCTTCTCATTCCCAGGTACATATGCACCAATAATCACCCATCTCTCTGTATCCACTTTCAGTTTTACCCATATCAATTTAGAGTTTACTTCCTTACACTCTATCACATACTCCCACCACTCCTGTTTCAGGAGTAGTGCTACTCCTTCCCTTGCTCTTGTCCTCTCACTAACCCCTGACTTTACTCCCAAGACATTCCCAAACCACTCTTACCCTTTACCCTTGAGCTTCGTTTCACTCAGAGACAAAACATCCAGGTTCTTTTCCTCAAACACACTATCTATTCTCCTTTTTTCTCATCTTGGTTACATTCACACACATTTAGACACCGCAGTCTGAGCTTTCGAGGAGGATGAGCACTCCCCACGTGACTCCTTCTTCTGTTTCCCCTTTTAGAATGTTAAAATACTATGAGGGGAGGGTTTCCAGCCCCCCTCTCCCGTCCCCTTTAGTCGCCTTCTACGACGCGTGAGGAATGCGTGGGAAGTATTCTTTCTCCCCTATCCCCAGGGATATATTATTACATGACAGCTAGAGACTGAGTGTGAACGAATGTGGCCTTTGTCTTTTCCTAGCGCTTCCTCGCACACATGAGGGGGGAGGGGGTTTTTATTTCATGTGTGGCGAGGTGGCGATGGGAATGAATAAAGGCAGACAGTATGAATTATGTACATGCGTGTATATGTATATGTCTGTGTGTGTATATATGTATGTATACGTTGAGATGTATAGGTATGTATATTTGCGTGTGTGGATGTGTATGTATATACATGTGTATGTGGGTGGGTTGGGCCATTCTTTTGTCTGTGTCCTTGCGCGACCTCGCTAACGCGGGAGACAGCGACAAAGCAAAATAAATAAATAAATGATAAATATATATATATATATATATATATATATATATATATATATATATATATATATGTGTGTGTGTGTGTGTGTGTGTGTGTGTGTGTGTGTGTGTGTTACCATACTCCGCCTTCTGGAGGTCACGTTTAGCGAGGCTGAATCACTGTCAGTATAGTCTCATTATAGAACTCGTTGCAGCGCTACATTATACAACGGTAACTTTCTACGCACCAGAGGCAGACAAAGTCTCTGCCCAACACCAGCCACTCCCGGCATAACACACGTGACACTGACTTCCCTCACCAATAACATCATCTACATAAACTAACCCAAGTTTTACTAACACAAGTTCTGGTCAAGAAGAATTCGTTCGCATTCTTATAAAACAATTCATCCGCTTCTCTATAAACTATACCTCGCCTGCTTCATCTTCCAGACTCTCAAAAACAAATATAACAAAACTACAAACAAAACAAAAAGAGGAATGGTGAACTAAGAACAATCACTAGCTGCCTGGCCATCACACCTTTCCAAAACTCTTGCATTCACCTCCCTAACCACCCCATCCATAAACAAATTAAACAACCATGGAGACATCACACACCCCTGCCGCAAACCAACATTCACTGAGAACCAATCACTTTCCTCTCTTCCTACTCGTATATATGCTTTACATCCTTGATAAAGACTCCTCACCGCTTCTAGCAACTTACCTCCCACACCATATATTCTTAAGACCTCTCTCAAAGCATCTCTATCGACCGTATCATATGCCTTCTCCAGATCCATAAATGCCGCACACAAATACTTCTTTCTGTAAGTATTTCTCACAGACATTCTTAAAAGCAAACACCTGATCTATACATCCTCTGCCACTTCTGAAACCACACTGCTCTTCCCCAATCTGATGCTCAGTGCGAGCATTCCCCCTCTCAGTCACCCTCCCATACAACTTACCAGATATACTCGACAAACTTATGCCTCTGTAGTTTGAACACTCACCTTTGTCCACGTTCCCACCATACAGTAGCAATATTCTTGCATTTCACAAATCCTTAGGCATCCCACCGGCATAGTTCACATACCACACACTGGTGCACCTTACACTGATGTACTTCACCAACCACACGCTGGTGCACCTTACACTGGCACACTTCACCTTCCACACAATGGTGCACCTTACACTGGCACTCTTCACCTACCACACAATGAGCACCTTACACTAGCACCCTTCACCTACCACACGATGGTGCACCTTACACTGGCACACTTCACCTACCACACAATGGTGCACCTTACACTATCACACTTCACCTACCACACATTGGTGCCTCACATGGGCATCCTTCACCTACCACATACTGGGGAACCTTACATCGGCATTCTTCACCTACCACACACTGGTTCACCTTATACTGGCATACCTCACCTACCACACACTGGTGCACCTTACACTGGCATACGTCACCGCCCACACACTGGTGCACATTAGTCATATTTCACCTACCACACACTGGTGCACCTTACACTGCCATACTTCACCTACTGCACATTGGTGAACCCTTACAATGGCTTAATTCACCTACCACACACTGGTGCACCTTACACTCTCTTACTTCACTTACCACACACTGATACACCTTACACTGGCATACTTCACCTAGCACACACTCGTCCGCCTTAAACTGTCATACTTCGCCTACCACACACTGGTGCACCTTATACTGGCATACTTTACCTACCACACATTGGTGCACCTTACACTGGCATACTTCACCTACCATACGCTGATGAACTTTATACTGGCATACTTCACATACCACACTGATGCACCTTACACTGGCATACTTCAACTGCTACACACTGGTGCACCTTACACTAGCATATTTCATCTGCCACACACTGGTGCACCTTACACTGGCATACTTCACTTACCACACACTGGTGCACCTTACACTGGCATACTTCACTTACCACACACTGGTGCACCTCAAAGTGGCATACTTCACATACCACACACTGGTGCACCTTACATTGGCATACTTAACCTACTACACACCGTTACTCATTACACTAGCATACGTCACCTACTACACACTGGTGCACCTTACACTGGCATACCTTACTTGCCACACACTGGTGCACCTTATACTAGCATACTTCACCTACCAAACACTGGTGCACCTTACACTGGCATACTTCACGTACCACACACTGGTGCACTTTACATTGGCATCCTTCACCTTCCACACAGTGGTGCACCTTACACTGGCACACTTCACCTACCACACACTGGTACACCTTTCACTGGCATACTTCACCTACCACACACTGGTGGAACTTACACTGGCATACCTCACCTACCACTCACTTGTGCGCCTTACACTGGCATACTTCGCCTACCACACACTGGTGCTCCTTACACTGGCATACTTCATCTACCATACACTTTTGCACCTTACACTGGCATACGTCACCTACCAGACACTGGTGCGCCTTACACTGGCATACTTCATCTACCATTCACTGGTGCACCTTACACTGGTATAATTCACCTACCACACTGGTGCACCTTACACTAGCATATTTCACGTACCACACACTGGTGCACATTACATTGGCATACTTCATCTACTACACACTGTTACTCATTACACTGGCAACTTACACTGACATAGTTCACCTACCAAACATTGGTGCACCTTACACTGGCATGATTCACCTAACACTCACTGGTGCACCTTACAATGGCATACTTCACCTTCCACACACCGGTGCACCGTACACTGACATACTTCACCTGCCACACACTCGTGCACATTATACTGCCATACTTCACCTACCACACACTGGTGCATCTTACACTGGCATACTTCACCTACCACACAGTGGTGAACCTTACAATGGCATACTTCACCTACCACACACTGGTGCACCTTACACTGGCATGATTAACCCTAACACACACTGGTGCAACTTACACTGGCATACTTCACCTACCACACACTAGTGCACCTTATACTGGTATTCTTCAACTATCACACAATGGTGCACCTCACACTGGCATACTTCACCTACCACACACTGGTGCACCTTACACTGGCATACTTAATCTTCCACACATTGGTGGACCTTACACTGGTATACTTCACCTACCACACACTGGTGGACCTTACGCTGGTATACTTCACCTACCACACACTGGTGGACCTTACGCTGGTATACTTCACCTACCACACACTGGTGCACCTTACACTGACATACTTCACCTACCACACACTGGTGCACCTTACACTGGCATACTTCACCTACTACACACTGGTGCATCTTACCCTGACATACCTCACCTTCTACTCACTGATTGACCTTACACTGGCATACTTCCCTTACCACTCACTGGTGCACCTTAACACTGGCATGCTTCATCTACCACACACTGTTACCTTGCACTGGTATACCTCACTTACCACACACTTGTGCATCTTACACTGGCATACTTCACCTACCACACACTGGTACACCTTACACTAGCATGATTAACCAACCACACACTGGTACACCTTACTCTGGCATACTTCACCTACCACACACTGGTGCAACTCACACTGGCATACTTCACCTACCACACACTGTTGCTCCTTACACTGGCATACTTCACCTACCACACACTGGTGCACCTTACACTGACATACTTCAATAACAATCACTGATGCAGCTTACACTAGCATACTTCACCTACCACACACTGGTGCACCTTACATTGGCTTAATTCACCTACCACACAATGGTGCAACTTACACTGGCATACTTCATCTACCATACACTGGTGTACCTTACACTGGCATACTTCACCTACCACACTGGTGCACCTTTCACTTGCATACTTCACCTACCACAAACTGGTGCACCTTACACTGGCATACTTCACCTACCACACACTGTTGCTCCTTACACTGGCATACTTCACCTACCACACACTGGTGCACCTTACACTGACATACCTCAATACCAATCACTGATGCAGCTTACACTAGCATACTTCACCTACCATACACTGGTGCACCTTACATTGGCTTAATTCACCTACCACACACTGGTGCAACTTACACTGGCATACTTCATCTACCACAAACTGGTGCACCTTACACTGGCAAACTTCTTCTACAACACACTGTTGCTCCTACACTGGCATACTTCAGCTAACACACTGGTGAACCTTACACTGGCATACTTAACCTACCAAACACTGGTTCACCTACCACACACTGGTGCACCTTACACTGGCATACTTCACCTACTACACAGTGGTGAACCTTACATTGCCATACTTCACCTAACACACATAAGTGCACCTCACACTGGCATACTTCATCTTCCTCACACCGGTGCACCTTACACTAGCATACATCACCTACCACTCATCGATGCACCTTACACTGGCATACTTCACTTACCTACACACTGGTGCTCCTTACTGGCATACTTCAGCCATCACACACTCTTGCACCTTACACTGGCATACTTCACCTACTGCACACTGGTGCACCATACACTGGCATACTTCACCTACCACTCACTGATACTCCTTGCACTGGCATACTTCACCTACCACACACTGGTGCACCTTGCGCTGGCATACTTCACCTACCACACACTAGTGCAACTTACACTGGCATAGTTCACCTACCAAACACTGGTGTACCTTACACTGGCATACTTCACCTACCACTCACTGTTGCACCTTACAATGGCATACTACACCTTCCACTCATCGGTGCTCCTTACAATGGCATACTTCACCTACCACTCGTCAGTGCACCTTACTGGCATACTTCACCTACCACTCATCGGTGCACCTTACACTGGCATACTTCACCTACCACACACTGGTGCACCTTACACTAACATGCTTCACTTCCATATACTGATGCACCCTACACTAGTGTACCTCACCTACCACACACTGATGCACTTCACGCTGGCATACTTCACCTACCACACATTGTTTCTTACACTGGCATACTTCACCTACCACACACTGATGCATCTTACAATGGCATACCTCACCTACCCCTCACTGATGCACCTTACACTGGCATACTTCACCTACCGCACACTGGTGCACCTTACACTGACATACCTTACTTACCACACACTGGTGCACCTTACACTAGCATACTTCACCCACTACATATGGGTGCACTTTACACTGGCATTCAATTATCACACACTGGTGCACCTTACACTCTCATACTTCACCTACCACACATTGGTGTACCTTACACTGGCATACTTCACCTTCAACATACTACTTCACCTACCACACACTGGTGCACCTTACACAGACATACTTCACCTACCACACTGGTCCATCTTACAATGGCATATCTCACCTATCACTCACTGATGCGCCTTATACTGGCATACTTCACCTGTCACACACTGGTGCACCTTACACTGGCATACTTCACCTACCACACAGTGGTGCACCTTACGCTGGCATACTTCACCTACCACACACTGGTGCACCTTACACTGGCATGATTAACCCTAACACACACTGGTGCAACTTACACTGGCATACTTCACCTACCACACACTAGTGCACCTTATACTGGTATTCTTCAACTATCACACAATGGTGCACCTCACACTGGCATACTTCACCTACCACACACTGGTGCACCTTACACTGGCATACTTAATCTTCCACACATTGGTGGACCTTACACTGGTATACTTCACCTACCACACACTGGTGGACCTTACGCTGGTATACTTCACCTACCACACACTGGTGCACCTTACACTGACATACTTCACCTACCACACACTGGTGCACCTTACACTGGTATACTTCACCTACTACACACTGGTGCATCTTACCCTGACATACCTCACCTTCTACTCACTGATTGACCTTACACTGGCATACTTCCCTTACCACTCACTGGTGCACCTTAACACTGGCATGCTTCATCTACCACACACTGTTACCTTGCACTGGTATACCTCACTTACCACACACTTGTGCATCTTACACGGGCATACTTCACCTACCACACTTTGGTACACCTTACACTAGCATGATTAACCAACAACACACTGGTACACCTTACTCTGGCATACTTCACCTACCACACACTGGTGCAACTCACACTGGCATACTTCACCTACCACCCACTGTTGCTCCTTACACTGGCATACTTCACCTACCACACACTGGTGGACCTTACACTGACATACTTCAATAACAATCACTGATGCAGCTTACACTAGCATACTTCACCTACCACACACTGGTGCACCTTACATTGGCTTAATTCACCTACCACACAATGGTGCAACTTACACTGGCATACTTCATCTACCATACACTGGTGTACCTTACACTGGCATACTTCACCTACCACACTGGTGCACCTTTCACTTGCATACTTCACCTACCACAAACTGGTGCACCTTACACTGACATACTTCAATACCAATCACTGATGCAGCTTACACTAGCATACTTCACCTACCACACACTGGTGCACCTTACATTGGCTTAATTCACCTACCACACAATGGTGCAACTTACACTGGCATACTTCATCTACCATACACTGGTGTACCTTACACTGGCATACTTCACCTACCACACTGGTGCACCTTTCACTTGCATACTTCACCTACCACAAACTGGTGCACCTTACACTGACATACTTCAATACCAATCACTGATGCAGCTTACACTAGCATACTTCACCTACCACACACTGGTGCACCTTACATTGGCTTAATTCACCTACCACACACTGGTGCACCTTACACTGGCATACTTCACCTACCACACACTGGTGCACCTTACACTGACATACCTCAATACCAATCACTGATGCAGCTTACACTAGCATACTTCACCTACCATACACTGGTGCACCTTACATTGGCTTAATTCACCTACCACACAATGGTGCAACTTACACTGGCATACTTCATCTACCACAAACTGGTGCACCTTACACTGGCATACTTCTTCTAAAACACACTGTTGCTCCTACACTGGCATACTTCACCTACCACACACTGGTGCACCTTACACTGGCATACTTCACCTACCACACACTGGTGCACCTTACACTGGCATACTTCACCTACCACACACTGGTGCACCTTACACTGACATACCTCAATACCAATCACTGATGCAGCTTACACTAGCATACTTCACCTACCATACACTGGTGCACCTTACATTGGCTTAATTCACCTACCACACACTGGTGCAACTTACACTGGCATACTTCATCTACCACAAACTGGTGCACCTTACACTGGCATACTTCTTCTACAACACACTGTTGCTCCTACACTGGCATACTTCAGCTACCACACACTGGTGAACCTTACACTGGCATACTTAACCTACCAAACACTGGTTCACCTACCACACACTGGTGCACCTTACACTGGCATACTTCACCTACTACACAGTGGTGCACCTTACATTGCCATACTTCACCAAACACACATTAGTGCACCTCACACTGGCATACTTCATCTCCTCACACCGGTGCACCTTACACTAGCATACATAACCTACCACTCATCGATGCACCTTACACTGGCATACTTCACTTACCACACACTGGTGCTCCTTACAACTGGCATACTTCAGCCATCACACACTCTTGCACCTTACACTGGCATACTTCACCTACTGCACTGGTGCACCATACACTGGCATACTTCACCTACCACTCACTGATACTCCTTGCACTGGCATACTTCACCTACCACACACTGGTGCACCTTGCGCTGGCATACTTCACCTACCACACACTAGTGCAACTTACACTGGCATAGTTCACCTACCAAACACTGGTGTACCTTACACTGGCATACTTCACCTACCACTCACTGTTGCACCTTACAATGGCATACTACACCTTCCACTCACCGGTGCTCCTTACAATGGCATACTTCACCTACCACTTGTCAGTGCACCTTACACTGGCATACTTCACCTACCACACACACTGTTGCTCCTTATTCTGGCATATTTCACATACCACGCACTGGTGCACCTTACACTGACGTACCTTAATTACCACTCACACTGGTGCACCTTAGATTGACATACTTCACCTACGACACAATTGTGCACCTTACACTGGCATACTTCATCTACCACACACTGTTGCTCCTGCATTGGCATACTGCCCCTCCGACACACTGGTGCACCTTACGCTGGCATATTTCACCTACCACACACTGGGGCACCTTTCACTGGCATACTTCACCTACCACACACTGTTGCACCTTACACTAGCATACTTCACCTACCACACGCTGGTGCACCTTACACAGGTATACTTCACCTTTCACACATTGGTGCACTTTACACTGGCATAGTTCACTTAACACACGCTGGTGCACCTTACACTGGCATACTTCACCTACCACTCACCGGTGCACCTTACACTGGCATACTTCACCTACCACACACTGGTGCGTCTTTTCTGGCATTCCTTACCTACCACTCACTGATGCACCTTAAACTGGCATACTTCACCCACCACATACTGGTGCACCTCACACTGGCATACTTCACTTACCACACACTGGTGCATCTTACGCTGGCATATTTCACCTACCACACACGGGCACCTTTCACTGGCATACTTCACCTACCACACACTGGTGCACCTTACACTGGCAAACTTCACTTCAACACACTGATGCACCTTACACTGGTGTACTTCACCTACCACATACTGGTGCACCTCACACTGCCATACTTCACCTACCAAACTGTTGCTCCTTAAACTGGAATACTTCACCTACCCCACACTGGTGCGTCTTTTCTGGCATTCCTTACCTACCACTCACTGATGCACCTTAAACTGGCATACTTCACCCACTACATACTGGTGCACCTTACACTGGCATACTTCACCTACCACACTGGTGCACCTTACACTGGCATACTTCACCTACCACACTGGTGCACCGTTCATTGGCATACTTTACCTACCACACTGGTACACCTTTCACTAGCATACTTCACCTACCACACATTGGTACACCTTACACTGGCATACTTCACCTACGACACACTGGTGCACCTTACACTGGCATACTTCATCTACCACACACTGTTGCTCCCACAGTGGCATCCTTCACATACCACACACTGGTGCACCTTAGACTGTCATACGTCATCAACCACACAATGGTGCACCTTACACTGGCATACTTCACCTAACACACACTGGTGCACCTTACACTGGCATACTTTACCTACCATACACTGTTGCACCTTACACTGGCATACTTCACCTACCACTCACCGGTGCACCTTACACTGGCATACTTCACCAACCACACACTGGTGCACCTTACACTGGCATAATTCATCTACTACACACTGGTGCTTTTTAATCTGGCATACTTCACCTACAGTACACTGGTGCACCTTACACTAGCATACTTCACCTTCCACTCGCTGGTGCACCTTACACTGGCATACTTCACCTACCACACACTGGTGCACCTTACACAGGCATACCTCACCCTTCACACACTGGCGCACCTTACACTGGCTTACTTCACCTACCTCGCCCCAATCCAAGTTCCATCCCTCTCCAAACACCAAAGTAAGCCCCATCCCTCTCCAAACACCAAAGTAAGCCCCATCCCTCTCCAAACACCAAAGTAAGCCCCATCCTTCTCCAAACACCAAAGTAAGCCCCATCCTTCTCCAAACACCAATGTAAGCCCCATCCTTCTCCAAACACCAAAGTAAGCCCCATCCTTCTCCAAACACCAAAGTAAGCCCCATCCTTCTCCAAACACCAAAGTAAGCCCCATCCTTCTCCAAACAACAAAGTAAGCCCCATCCTTCTCCAAACAACAAAGTAAGCCCCATCCCTCTCCAAACACCAAAGTAAGCCCCATCCCTCTCCAAACACCAAAGTAAGCCCCATCCTTCTCCAAACTCCAAAGTAAGCCCCATCCTTCTCCAAACACCAATGTAAGCCCCATCCCTCTCCAAACACCAATGTAAGCCCCATCCTTCTCCAAACACCAATGTAAGCCCCATCCCTCTCCAAACACCAATGTAAGCCCCATCCCTCTCCAAACACCAATGTAAGCCCCATCCCTCTCCAAACACCAAAGTAAGCCCCATCCCTCTCCAAACACCAAAGTAAGCCCCATCCTTCTCCAAACACCAAAGTAAGCCCCATCCTTCTCCAAACACCAAAGTAAGCCCCATCCTTCTCCAAACAACAAAGTAAGCCCCATCCTTCTCCAAACAACAAATTAAGCCCCATCCCTCTCCAAACACCAAAGTAAGCCCCATCCCTCTCCAAACACCAAAGTAAGCCCCATCCCTCTCCAAACACCAAAGTAAGCCCCATCCCTCTCCAAACACCAACGTAAGCCCCATCCCTCTCCAAACACCAAAGTAAGCCCCATCCCTCTCCAAAGCTCCATGTAAGCCCTTTCCTGTCTGTTCCATGTCCAGTACGAGTCTTTCTCAAGGTAGATTTTGTCTACTGCAGTTAAGTCATATTTGTTGTTGTCATCTTCCAAGTATAGCTTCTATGTTAACTCTAGCTACACTTATGTAAGATTTCCCTGAATTACCAACACAACCTAAATTACTGACTTAGATCAATCGTAAGGAGGAGTTTGTGAAGGATTTCAAGCAGTGAGTCATACTTATTGTTGTCACATTTCATATTGTTGATGTTCCAGTAATTGTGGTTATTGTTCCCCAGGACGAGTGTGAGCGGGATGAGCTCGCTCCCGCACCTCAAGCTTCCTGATGGCCTGCACCTGCAACCCTCCACCACATGCGCTCCACGCCCACCCTCCCACGTCCACCCTTCGCCTGCCATGGCCAACACCAGCAGATCAACAAAGTCCAGAGTCTCCACACAGTCTGTAGCATCGAAACCACCAGCTGTACCGCCAAGGACAGCACAACCAGCAGCGGTACAGTCAAGGATAGCACAACCAGCAGCTGTACAGTCAAGGATAGCACAACCAGCAGCGGTACCGCCAAGGATAGCACAACCAGCAGCGGTACAGCCAACTAGAGTGCAACAGACCGTAGTACAGCTAACGATAAAGCAACCAGCAACTGTACAACCACCGACAACACAGCCACTAGCAGTACAGCCAACAACACAGCCGGTGGCAGTACGGCCAACAACACAACCCCTGGCAGTACAGCCAACAACACAGCCAGTGGCAGTGCAGCCAACAGCACAGCCGGTGGCAGTACGGCCAACAACACAGCCGGTGGCAGTACAGCCAACAACACAGCCAGTGGCAGTGCAGCCAACAGCACAGCCGGTGGCAGTACGGCCAACAACACAGCCGGTGGCAGTACAGCCAACAACACAGCCGGTGGCAGTACAGCCAACAACACAGCCACTAGCAGTACAGCCAACAACACAGCCAGTGGCAGTACAGCCAACAACACAGCCAGTGGCAGTACAGCCAACAACACAGCCACTAGCAGTACAGCCAACAACACAGCCGGTGGCAGTACGGCCAACAACACAGCCGGTGGCAGTACAGCCAACAACACCGCCGGTGGCAGTACGGCCAACAACACAGCCGGTGGCAGTACGGCCAACAACACAGCCGGTGGCAGTACGGCCAACAACACAGCCGGTGGCAGTACGGCCAACAACACAGCCGGTGGCAGTACAGCCAACAACACAGCCGGTGGCAGTACGGCCAACAACACAGCCGGTGGCAGTACAGCCAACCACACAAGCACCAGGAAAGGTACACCCAGCAGTAATACAGCCAACGACAAGAGAAGCGAGAGCGGCACAGCCCACAACACCACAGGTGGGGTCATATCCCCTGGCCATACATCCAACACAACCGCCTTGGAAAAAGAACTTTTGTCGAGATAGTGAACCTGTAACTAAGAAAAGACGGCTTTTGGAAGCTACAGAAGCTGTAGTTGGACATGAAATGACAAAGACAGGAAGTAAACAAGAAGACGCAGAAGATATTTTAGCTCGGGTGTGTTCGGCTGTTGGAATCGACTCTGACTTGGTTGAGAGTGTGGTTGACGATCCCCCACCTCATAATCATCAATCAGAACTTGTGGGCAACACACACGTTTTTCCTGGTAGCCTGCAGTACTTGAGGGGAGTCAGGCCACTCCATCCAAGTATACCATCACTTGCTCACAGGCTAAGACGTCCTGAGTTCAGGTTCCACTCCAGCATGCATCCTGCCTACAGGATTTCACCTGATGGTTCCTATGCACTTGCACAAGTTCGTCATCCTTACCAGCAATACCATCATCGTCCCCGTGAACCCGCTTACATGGTGCCGCATCGCATTGCTATCCGTCCGGGAGAACCACATCATTACCGCCCATTTCCACACTACTTCAACAGATACCAGTATGTAGGGCCTCTACCCCACATCATGAACAGGCCTCCAATGTTGCGTCCAGGACCTCCCATAGGACCATCTGACAGACATCTCCCAGCACCACATAGCACCCCAAATCTCCCTCAACCATCTGATCTATGCCATTATCCTCCCCGAACTCTGCATCAGTCTCCACCAAGACCACCTGCTCTACAACCTGACCCCCGACGAGGACCCCCAGATGTCCATCATGCCCCTCACACAGTTACTGACGTAAAGCATAGACATCCGCTGAGACACTCAGACTCAGAAGTTCCTTATAGAATTCCTACTCCACATCACAATTCATGTGGTATAACTTCATCAGTCTCTGAACGTCCAGCAGCTACAGCCACGAGTCGATCCTTCACTAGTAGTCAAACTCCTTTTCAACCTAGTTTGCCAGATTCTACTGGCCAACATAAACAACGTGCAGGCGTGCATGAAATGTCCATTCCCTCCACATCTGTCAATCCCCTCCATCCTCAAGGTCCTCCATATCCTATTATCACCCATCCTGGCCGTGGTCAGTATCACCATCTTTACACTCAAGGATCAGAATCATACTCCAAGCATCCCTACACTCCTCGAGCAGAGCCTGCCAGGGATCCTGTTTGGCAGGAAAATGTTTCCTCTCGTGCACCCATTATGTCTTCACGAACATCGCCAGATAACAGGCCTCGAACCTCAGTTCAAGCTAGACCATCTTACGTTCCTGAGCAGTTGCAACATCGATATGACCAAACCTGGGGTGTAAAACGACCTTCTAGTGATTCAGACAGAGCTCCAGAGGTGGTGCAGGTACGACGGACTATGGAGCCCCCTAAACCTTGTGTGGAGCTTATTCCCATTGGACCTTCTCGTGATACAAGGGAAAGAAAATCTGTTGGTGAAGAAGACTCGCACATCTCTGTTAGTGTGATGCAGAAACAGATTGCTCCAGCAACTGACCCTCATCAACAAAGAGTAAATACCAATAGTTCACAGCACTCTCAGCTACCTGGCCGCACTTTTGTTAATGTTGATCACAAAGCACTCATAGCTGCCTATGGACAATCTGCTCATGTACAAGTTCCTGCTGCATATGTAGCTCAAACACCGTCTCTTCAACATAATCATCAGGACCGAATATCAATATCTCTCTCAGCAAATCCGGAGGTGCCTTCACCTACATCTCCACGTAAGGTCTTGCGACGTCCTCTGTCATCAGATCCATCATTTAATCGGAACTTTTCTTCAAGGGAAGAAACACCCAAATCTGAAGCACAAAAAGGACAAAGATACAACAGATCCAACAGTGAGCCTAGCAGCACTCAGTGCAAAGCCGATAACGACAACAATGAGCCTTGCAGCACTCAGTGCATAGCCGATAACAAATCCAACAGTGAGCTTAGCCGCACTCAGTGCAGAGCCGAGAACAGATCCAACAGTGAGCCTACCCGCACTCAGTGCAGAGCCGATAACAGATCCAAGAGTGAGCCTAGCCGCACTCAGTGCAGAGCCGATAACGACAACAATGAGCCTAGCCGCACTCAGTGCAGAGCCGATAACAGATCCAACAGTGAGCCTAGCCGCACTCAGTGCAGAGTCGATAACGACAACAATGAGCCTAGCAGCACTCAGAGCAGAGCTGATAATGACAACAATGAGCCTAACAGCACTCAGAGCAGAGCTGATAATGACAACAATGAGCCTAGCCGCACTCAGTGCAGAGACGATATCGACAAATGTAACACTTCTGTAAGGAAGACCGACTCTCACTGTAGTACCCACGAAATTTTTTCACCTGTCGATGATGCCAAGAAACAAACTACTTCATCTCGAACAAGTAGTGAGGGAGGAAAGCCCCAGATGGATATACATTACAGAAAGGTCAGTCAAGGGCAAATATCTTTACTAGACACTAATGAAGGGCACAGATTTACACCAGACAATGAAAGACAGATTTCTACACCAAACGAGGAAAGACAGATTTCTACACCAGACAATGATATAACTGTGGAAAAGATTGTTTACTTTACAAATCGTGACAGAGATTTACAAGAAAATGTACAGCATAAGACAAGAGACCATGATTTACCTCACAATGTACAGAATAAGACGAGATGGCTTGAGTCACATTATACAGCAGATCCAGAGAATATAGAAAGAGAGGCTCGTGGTCTCAGCTCAGGCGTGCACAGCTCTCGCTATGTCACCCACCACAGATCAGCCTCTGAGCCACCCCATGGCTTACTATCTGCTTCTATCGATACTGTTTCCCCAAATAAGCGACCAGCATCCTTACCTGGTGCAGGTCAGCAGGGCCTGTTTAACCCAGTTACCATGAAATGTCAGAATGACTTGAATGTAACATTTCAACAAGACCAACGTAACCCATTCAGTGAGAACCCAAGTGAGTTGGACAGTGATGAAGTCTTCATGGAACGGCTGAAGCTGGTACTGAATGATCTCTTGTCAGTCCCAGAGGCAACGAAATTGCAACAGCTGTCTTGCTCTCCGGAGCAGCTGCTGGCATCTGTCGTGCAGCGGGGTGGAGCTCATCCTTCAAAGGACTTGAGTCCACGAAAGCGGCTAAGAGAGGACTTCAAGACTGTCGTAAAATTGTCTCTCCCAGCAGACCTCTTAAGGGACTGGGGCTGGGACTCCTGCACTCCAGATCAAATACTTGACCAGCTCATCAAGGTCACCCACAACGGTATGATCAGTTGAGGCCAAAATCACATACTTTTTATTATCTATACACAATCATGCTTAAATATTTACCCAAATATATGTTTACATGAGCATACCTGTGTATGCTTGTCTTCCTAGCAAGTTTTTTTTGTGTATGATACAATACATAGATACTTCTGTACTGTATGTCTATCTGTATGCACATGCTGTCGGACTCTGCCTTCTCGTGGTTACACCGCTGAAAAGCCATTTGGATTAAGCTGTAGCATCGTCACCTGATGATAGTCTTAACAAGGAAATTCTTACTCCAAAGGAGTTGCCTACATTTCCTGCTTCTGTTCGTCATGCAGCCTTAGAACTGCAAGAGCCCCATAAAAGGTTTCCATGAGTTTTTTTGTAACATAAACGTACTTACATGGCTGTACAGTAGACATCTTCACTGACAAGATATTCTCATGCAAATTCTTGTTCGCTTGTATTTCAGTTTTTATACATGATTACCCTTGGACCATTTTCTGTGAAAGACTTGGTGTTGTTACCCAGGGGTCAGGGCCTTTCTAAAGGCTGCGTTGCTAACAGTGGTAAGGTAATGTGGACTGATTTGGAGTGAGAAGTTCTCTGACGAGACTGTGCAACCAATACTACAGCCTCACCAAAACTGGCTTTTCACATAGGATGTAACCTCGAACAGGCGGACTTCAGTGCTTACTTAAATACATATGTATTCTCCATCTATCTACCTATGTATCTCTGACACCTGTTCCCTCCTGGAAGTCCCTTAAGGGCAATAGGGACTCCATAACTGGTGAACTACAGTTCCCTTCAGTGTTTCATGCATAACAGGCCACTGGCAGAGGGTAACTTTAGGGCAGTGCCTGCAAAGGCTCATGCGTAATGGTCTTACAAACTATTTCTACCAAATGCCCGTGCCTAATGTTCCTACCTACTAGCTTATGTTTCTCTCTAATGCTCCCGCCTAATGTTCCTAGCCACAACTTTCACCTAACATTTCTGCCTAATGCTCCTGCTTACACCGTAAAAATTATAACTTCAAACAATGACATTCTTTTCAAGCCAATTCCCGATTTCTATTCATAGATAAACCTCTTCACTGAAATACACAAGACTACACTTACACATTTAGCCACACTTGCACGTTAGATTATGTATCCTGGTGTGTTTGCTTGAGTGTCAGCAGTGGTAGCATATGGTATTTGGGTGATCCCCCTCCAAAGGGGGAGGGGGATCACCCTCCAGTCAATACCCTTTATGTTGATGACCATAACAATCTCAAATTAGGGTCTCATTTCTCCATAAAGATATTACTACCTGTAAGAGGCTAGATGATTTTATGCCAGAGGTTGCAAAGTAAATAGATTAAGATAAAGACTGTAAGTGCACACCAAGATACATGGTTATGCTCAGGTTGTAACAAGAATACTCCAAGAGCTATACACATAGCAACATCTCAGAATAAGATTTGGGCAGTTACAACTTTTCAGTCAGTACCATCATACAATGATGGTACAATCAACATCATTATCAAATAACCAAGTTACAGTCAGTACCATCATACAGTAATTTAGTTTCAGTTTGTACTCTTGCAGTGGCTGTTACAATGACATAAATTAATGTTAAAACATTTAAAGTAGGATTGGCTGTTATGGTGCCTCCTTCTTCCTTCGAATAGGTCAACTGTGGAATTCTCCTCCTTCTCTTATCTTTTTGTCTTTGTGTCTATCTATATTTCTGACGTCTGTTTCCTTCAGGAACTCCCATCAAGGGATGGCCACGGCAAAAGTGTCCACTTATCCCTGTCCCTACATGCCTCCCTCACATACACCATTCCACACATTCTTCCACCATTTATCTTTCTCCAATATTTTCCACTGAATTTCCCCATGTCACAGATAGTCTTTTCTCCCACTAATTCTCTTTGATTTTACTATCATACATTTTCCTTGTAAACTCTCCACCTTCTATTCTTCCCACATGTCCAAACCACCTCAAAGTATCACGTTTCATCCATTCTACCATGTCCACAATTCATTCCCTTTGCATTCCTTGCCATACCACATCTTCCATACACCCCATCATTTCTTTCCTTATTCCATCTATTCTTACCACATGCTCCTCTCAAATAACTCATTTCCACAGCATGTATTCTTGACCTCTGTGACTCATTCCATATCCATGTTTTGGCTGCGTAGATCAGAGGTGAGAGGATAATGCTGTCCCTTAATTCTTCCTCCATCTGCATACACCTCTACCCTTCATTATTCTATTAAAGGACCCAATGACTCATCTACCCTGTGCTGCGCTCTCCCTTATCTCCCTTTCCATATCACCAAACAGCTCCTAAATACTTAAATTCTTTCACCTCTTCTAGTCTTTCTCCACCCATATCTAAAACAAAGTTTAGTACATTTTCTTCTTTCACTCTATATGGTTTTGCGAAATCTGTACTTTCATTGTTTCCTTGCAGAGACCAATACTTTACGTATCATTGCATTTACCATCAGTCAACTATGCTTACACATTATAAAACACGCTTACAGCTTTCCTTCTTCATATATCCTTACTTCCTTTAGAAGTCAGGTCTACAAATACCTGCGGAGCCCAGATAGATTTCTCGTTTCTTTCTCTATAACATTTTCCTTCACTTGAGGTGGCTCTGATTAGAGCATGATATTTCCCCACATAGTGGTCACAATGGAAAAGAAAATCAATTCTGATCCAGTCTTTGTAAAAACTGATACAGTAAAAACTGATACAGTGACTTGGCATTATTCCCATTGATGAAACAAAAATCAAACGCTTGTAATGAGGTAAAGTAGTCACCATCTTTGATAGCAGTGCCCAAAGGTCAGTCACCCCACGTCATTAACAGGAAAACTTCCATATGCTTCTAAATTCATGCAAGGGTAAATGATAATGATATATGCTCCTAGATTCCTGCAAGGGTAAATGATAATGATATATGCTCTTAGATTCCTGCAAGGGTAAATGATAATGATATATTTATTATACATGTTTGTTCTCCAACACTTGTGTTCAAATTTCTAAAAAGGGAAACAGAAGGAGTCAAGCGAGAAGTGCCCATCCTCCTTGAAGGATCAGATTGGGGTGTCTAAATGTGTGTGGATGTAACCAAGATGAGACGAAAGGGGAGATAGGTAGTATGTTTGAGGAAAGAAACCTGGAAGTTCTGGCTCTGAGTGAAATGAAACTCAAGGGTAAAGGGGAAGAGTGGTTTGGAAAAGTCTTGAGAGTAAAGTCAGGGGATGGTGAGAGGACAAGAGCTAAGGAAGGAGTAGCACTAATCCTGAAGCAAGTTGTGGGAGTGTGTAATAGAGTGTAAGAAAGTAAATTCTAGATTGATTAGGGTAAAACTGAAAATGGATGGACAGAGATGGGTGATTATTGGTTCTTTTGCACCTGGCCATGAGAAGAAAGATCATGAGAGGCAGGTGTTTTGGGAGCAGCTGAGTGAGTGTTTGCAGTTTTGATGCAAGAGACTGAGTTATAGTGACGGGTGAACTGAATGTGAATATGAGTAATGTGGCAGTTGAGGACATAATTGGTGTACATGGGGTGTTCAGTGTCGTAAATGGAATTGGTGAAGAGCTTGTGAATTTTTGTACTGAGAAAAGATTGGTGAACGGGAATACCTGGTTGCATAAGTATAAGCATGTGAGTAGGAGAGACGGTCAAAGGGCATTATTGGATTACGTGTTAATTGATAGGCGTATAAAAGAGAGACTTTTGGATGTTAATGTGCTGAGAGGTGCAAGTGGAGGGATGTCTGATTGCTATCTTGTGGAGGGAAAGGTGAAAATTTGTAGAGGTTTCTAGAAAAGAAGAAAGAATGTTGGGGAGAAGAGAGTGGTGAGAGTAAGTGAGCATGGAAAGGAGACTTGAGTAAGAAAGTACTAGGAGAGATTAATTGTAGAATGGCAACAGGTGAGAGCAAATGACATGAGGGGAGAGGATGAGGAATTGGATGTATTTAGGGAAGCAGTGATGGCTTGTGCAAAAGATGCATGTGTCATGAGAAAGATGGGAGATGGGCAGAATACAAAGGGTAGTGAATGGTGGGATGAAGAAGTAAGATTGTTAGTGAAAGAGAAAAAAGAGGTGTTTGGACGATACTTGCAGGGTAGTAGTACATATGACTGGGAGATGTATGAAAGAAAGTGGTAAGAGGTCAAGAGAAAGGTGCAAGAGGTGAAAAAGAGGGCAAATGAGAGTTGGTGTGAGAGAGAATCATTAAATTTTAGGGAGAATATAAAGATGTTTTGGAAGAAGGTAAATAACATGCATAAGACAAGAAAACTATTGGGAACATCGGTAAAGGGGGAAAGTGGGGAGTTAATAACAGGTAGTGATAAAGTAAGGAGATGGAGTGAGTATTTTAAAGGTTTGTTGAATGTGTTTTATGATAGAGTGGCAGATATAGGGTGTTTTGGTTAGGGTGGTGTGCGAAGTGAGAGGATCAGGGAGAATGGTTTGGTAAAGAGAGAAGAGGTAGTGAAAGCTTTGTGGAAGATGAAAGCCATCAATGTGGTGGGTTTAGTTGGTATTGCAGTGGAATTTATTGAAAAGGGGGGGGTGACTGTGTTGCTGATTGGTTGGTAAGAATATTCAGTGTAAGAATATTCAGTGTATGAATATTCAGTGCCTGAGGATAAGAGGAAAACATGCATAGTGCCATTGTATAAAGGCGAAGGGGATAAAGGTGGTGCTCAAATTACAGAGGCATAAGTTTGTTGAGTATTCCTGGGAAATTATGTGGGAGGGTATTGATTGAGAGGGTGAAAGCATGTTCAGAGAATCAGATTGGGGAAGAGCAGGGTGGTTTCAGAAGCAGTAGAGGATGTGTGGATCAGGTGCGTGCTTTGAAGAATGTATGTGAGAAATACTTAAAAAAACAGATGGATTTTTATGTAGCATTTATGGATCTAGAAAAGGAATATGATAGGGTTGATAGAGATGCTCTGTGGAAGGTATTAAGAGTATATGGTGTGGGAGGAAAGTTGCTAGAAGCAGTGAAAAGCTTTTATCAAGCATGTAAGGCATGTGTACGAGTAGGAAGAGAGGAAAGTGATTGGTTCTCAGTGAATGTCAGTTTGCAACAGGGGTGCGTGATGTCCCCATGGTTGTTACATTTGTTTATAGATGGGGTGGTTAGGGAGGTGAATGCAAGAGTTTTGGAGAGAGGAGCAAGTATGCAGTCTGTTGTGAATGAGAGAGCTTGGGAAGTGAGTCAGTTGTTATTCGTCGATGATACAGCTCTAGTGGCTGATCCGGGTAAGAAACTGCTGAGGTTGGTGACTGAGTTTGGAAAAGTGTGTGAAAGGAGAAAGTTGAAAGTAAATGTGAATAAGAGCAAGGTTATTCGGTTCAGTAGGGTTGAGGGACAAGTTAATTTGGATGTACGTGTAAATGGAGAAAAACTGGAGGAAGTGAAGTGTTTTGAATATCTGGGAGTGGACTTAGCAGCAGATGGAACCATGAAAACGGAAGTGAGTCACAGGGTGGGAAAGGGGCGAAGGTTCTGGGAGCGATGAAGAATGTGTGGAAGGAAAGAACGCTGTCTCGGAGAGCAAAAATGGGCATGTTTGAAGGAATAGTGGTTACGAGGTATGGGCTATAGACAGGGTTGTACGGAGGGTTAATGTGTTGGAAATGAAATGTTTGAGGACAATATGTGATGTGCGGTGTTTTGAGGAGTAAGTAATGAAAGAGTAAGAGAGATATGTGGAACTAAAAAGAATGTGGTTGAGAGAGCAAAAGAAGGTGTGTTGAAATGGTTTGGACATATGGAGAGAATGTGTGAGGAAAGATTGACAAAGAGGATATATGTGTCAGAGGTGAAGGGAACAACGAGAAGTGGGAGACCAAATTGGAGGTGGAAGGATGGAGTGAAAAAGATTTTAGGCAGTCGGGGCCTGAATATACTAAAGGGTGAGAGACGTGCATGGAATACAGTGAATTGGAATGATGTGGTATACCGGGGTCAACGTGCTGTCAGTGGACTGAACCAGGGCATGTGAAGCGTCTTGGGTAAACAGAGAAAGATCTGTGGAGCCTGGATGTGGAAAGGGAGCTGTGGTTTCGGTGCATTACACATGACAACTAGAGACTGAGTGTGAACTAATGTCCCCTTTGTTGTCTGTTATCTTGGCGCTGCCTCTCTGAAATGGGGGGTAGCAGTGCTATTTTCTGTGTGGCGAGGTAGCAACAGGAATGGATGAAGGCAACCAAAGCAATCAAGTGTAAATATGTACATGTGTATATATGTATATGTCTGTGTATGTGTGTGTATATGTTGATATGTATATGTATGTATATGTGCGTGTATGGGCATTCATGTATATATATATATATATGTGTGTATGTGAGTGAATGGACCATTCTTCGTCTGTTTCCTGGCGCTACCTTCCTGACGCGGGAAACAGCGATTAAGTATAATGAATAAATATATTCACGATAACTCTCTCTCTCTTGGCCACACATTCAAACCTTTTTACAAAAACTTATCTCTGCCAGTGGCCAACACCGTTGATCAACCTCATAATTTTCAGTGTGTTTACTTCAGGCACAACTTTAACTCATTAATACAAAACCATTTCAAGAATGGCTGGTTTATGACAGTTCCCACTATAGTAATCATTTATATTTTCTCCTGAAAAAACATCATCTCTGAGGACTATTCAATTCATAAACACTTTCCCATCACTAACTATTAGTTTATTCACCTGTTAGGCATTACATCTAAAAGTATCACCTTTGGGGCAAATCCATGCACAACTTATCAATGATTTTAGCATAGGCCATCTGCCCATCAAATGTGTTTGTTTGGCACCAGCATCAAACCATCACAGTGAGCTGATGCAAGATCCCACTTGTACATCACAAGGATCTCACCTAACACCGTGACTTAGTTCTTTTCCCACTGACATGGAGAGCTGGGCTTCAATGTAGCTAACTTCTAAGATAAATATGGAGGATGCCAATCTCCTTCACATCAGTTATTCCTCTCATTGCTGCTTCACCAAACCCGCTTCCGCTGCCAGACCAAAACACAAGATTCCTGCAAAAATTGAGATAACACCCTTGCTGCCTTTACTTCCAGCTAATTTCACAGAGGTATACACTAGTTTACACGTGATATTCACCCTTTCCCTTGACACAAATGTAGCAATCATTCCAAAATCACTGGCTTATGTCTGTTTATCCCTCATCACCAACCCTGTCAACACGCTATCCCAGGATTGTGACATACCCATCAAGTTCACATTGTATCAAACCTGCTTTTCTTATTTTGTTTTGATATCATGGAGATTATGAAACTGCTCCTAATAGTGGTGTTAGACACCAGTGGGAAATTTTCAAAAAATCAATAGATAGCAAGTATTAGAATACGAAGATGATAATGTAGCAGCTCAACACTTTCAGGGAATCTTAGTATCCTTGCATTGCCCCAGAATGATCTTATAACAATAAATACAATACAGAACTGTATTACCTCCGTCCACTATGATTATGTATCTATTTATCGTACTTTGTTGCTGGCCCAACCCACCCACATACACATGTATATACATGAACGCCCATACACGCACATATACATACATTAACATACCCAGACATTTACATACATACACATGTAAATATTCATACTTCCTGCCTTCATCCATTCTCATCGCCACCCCGCCACACATGAAATGGATCCTTTCTCCCCATGGGCGCGTGCGAGATAGTGCTAGGAAGAGACAACAAAGGCCACATCGTTCACACTCAGTCTCTAGCTGTCATGTGTAATGCACCGAAGCCACAGCTCCCTTTCCAGATCCAGATCCCAGATCTTCACATGCCATGGTTCAGTCCATTGACAGCACGTCGACCCCGATATACCACATCGTTCCAATTTACTCTATTCCTTGCACGCCTTTCACCACCCCCCCCCCCCCTGCATGTTCAGGCCCCAATCACTCAAAATCTTTCTCACTCCATCCTTCCGCCTCCAATTTGGTCTCCCACTTCTCGTTCCCTCCACTTCTGACACATATCCTATTGGTCAATCTTTCCTCACTCATTCTCTCCATGTGACCAAACCATTTCAATACACCCTATTCTGCTCTCTCGACCACACTCCTTTTGTTACCACACAACTCTCTTACTCTTTCATTACTTACTCGATCAAACCACCTCACTCCACATATTGTCCTCAAACATCTCATTTCCAACACATCCACCCTCCTCCGCACAACCCTATCTATAGCCCATGCCTCTCAACCATATAACATTGTTGGAACCACTATTTCTTTAAACATACCCATTTTTGCTCTCCGAGATAACATTCTCGCCTTCCACACATTCTTCAACGCTCCCAGAACCTTCGCCCCCTCCCCCACTCTATGATTCACTTCCGCTTCCATGGTTCCATCCGCTGCTAAATTCACTTCCAGATATCTAAAACACTTCACTTCCTCTAGTTTCTTTCCATTCAAACTTACCTCCCAATTACCTTGTCTCTCAACCCTACTAAACCCAATAACCTTGCTCTTATTCACATGTACTCTCAGATTTCTTCTTTCACATACTTTACCAAACTCAGTCACCAACTTCTGCAGTTTTTGATCTGAATCAACCACCAGCGCTGTATCATCAGCAAACAAAAACTGACTCTTTTCCCAAGCCCTCTCATCCACAACAGACTGCATACTTGCCCCTCTCTCCAAAACTCTTGCATTCACCTCCCTAACAACCCTGTCCATAAACAAATTGAACAACCATGGAGGCATCACGCACCCCTGCCGGAGACCAACATTCACTAGGAACCAGTTACTTTCCTCTCTTCCTACTCGTACACATGCCTTACATCCTCAATAAAAACTTTTACTGCTTCTAGTAACTTACCTCCTACACCGTATACTCTTAATACCTTCCACAGAGCATCTCTATCAACTCTATCATCTTCCTTCTCCAGACCCATGAATGCTACAGACAAATCCCTCTGTTTTTCTAAGTATTTCTCACATGCATTCTTCAAAGCAAAGACCTGATCCACACATCTTCTACCACTTCCGAAAACACACTGCTCTTCCTCAATTTAATGCTCTGTACATGCCTTCACCCTCTTAATTAATACCCTCCCATATAGTTTCCCAGGAATACTCAACAAACTTATACCTCTGTAATTTGAACACTCACTTTTACCCCTTTTGCCTTTAGACATTGGCACTATGCACGCATTCCGCCAATCCTCAGGCACTTCACAGTGAACCATACATACATTGAATATTCACCCCAACCAGTCAACAACAGTCACCCCCATTGTTAATAAATTCCACTGCAATACCATCCAACCCGCTGCCTTGCCGGCTTTCATCATCCACAAAGCTTTCAGCACCTCTTCTCTGTTTATCAAACCATTCACCCTGACCCTCTCACTTCGCACACCACCTCGACCAAAACACCCTATATCTGCCACTCCATCATCAAATACATTCAACAGACCTTCAGAATACTGACTCCATTTCCTTCTCACTTCACCGCTACTTGTTATTACATCCCCATTTACTGATGTCCCCATTTGTTATCTTGTCTTACGCACTGTATTTACCTCCTTCCAAAGCATCTTTTTATTCACCCTAAAATTTAACGATACTCTCTTACCCCAACCCTCATTTGCCTTCTTTTTCACCTCTTGCACCTTTCTCCTGCCTTTTTCTCCCAGTCATTTGCACTATTTCCTGCAAATGTCATCCAAAAGCCTCTCTCTTCTCTTTCACTAACAATCTTACTTCTTACTTCCAACACTGACTACCCTTTCTAATATGCCCACCTCCCACCTTTCTCATGCCACATGTAACTTTTGCGCAAGATATCACTGCCTCCCTAAATACATCCCATTCTTCCCCCACTCCCCTTAGGTCATTTGTTCTCACCTTTTTCCATTCTGCACTCAGTCTCTCCTGGTACTTCCTCCTTTCCAAGCTCACTTACTCTCACCACTCTTCACCCCTTCACCTTCGCCTCCACAAGATAATGATCAGACATCCCTCCAGTTGCCCCTCTCAGCACATTTACATCCAAAAGTCTCTCTTTCACGCGCCTATCAATTAACACATAATCCAATAACACTCTCTAGGCATCTCTTCTACTTACATACGTATACTTATGATATCTCTCTTTTTAAACCAGGTATTCCCAATCACCAGTCCTTTATCAGCACACAAATCTACAAGCTCTTCACCATTTCTGTTTACAAAACCGAACAACCCATGTACACCATTTATACCCTCAACTGCCACATTACTCACCTTTGCATTCAAATCACCCAATACTATAACCCGGTCTCGTGCATCAAAACTTCTAACACACTCACTCAGCTGCTCCCAAAACACTTGCCTCTCATGATCTTTCTTTTCATGCCCAGGTGCATATGCATCAATAAAATGAATGGGTAGGAGAGATGTGTGGTAATAAGAAGAGGGTGGTTGAGAGAGCAGAATAGGGTGTTTTGATATGGTTTGGTCACATGGAGAGAATGAGGGAGGAAAGATTGACCAAGAGGATATATGTGTCAGAGGTGGAGGGAACGAGGAGAAGTGTGAGACGAAATTGGAGGCATGTTCAGGCCCCGATCACACAAAATCTTTTTCACTCCATCTTTCCACCTCCAATTTCGTCTCCCTCTTCTCCTCGTTCCCTCCACCTCCGACACATATATCCTCTTGGTCAATCTTTCCTCACTCATTCTCTCCATGTGCCCAAACCATTTCAAAACACCCTCTTCTGCTCTCTCAACCACGCTCTTTTTATTTCCACACATCTCTCTTACCCTTACATTACTTACTCGATCAAACCACCTCACACCACACATTGTCCTCAAACATCTCATTTCCAGCACATCCATCCTCCTGCGCACAACTCTATCCATAGCCCACGCCTCGCAACCATACAACATTGTTGGAACCACTATTCCTTCAAACATACCCATTTTTGCTTTCCGAGATAATGTTCTCGACTTCCACACATTCTTCAAGGCTCCCAGAATTTTCGCCCCCTCCCCCACCCTATGATCCACTTCCGCTTCCATGGTTCCATCCGCTGCCAGATCCACTCCCAGCTATCTAAAACACTTCACTTCCTCCAGTTTTTCTCCATTCAAACTCACCTCCCAGTTGACTTGACCCTCAACCCTACTGTACCTAATAACCTTGCTCTTATTCACATTTACTCTTAACTTTCTTCTTTCACACACTTTACCAAACTCAGTCACCAGCTTCTGCAGTTTCTCACATGAATCAGCCACCTGCGCTGTATCATCAGCGAACAACAATATATATATATATATATATATATATATATATATATATATATATATATATATATATATATATATATATATACATATATATATATATATATATATACATATATATATATATATATATATATATATATATATATATATATATTTTTTTTTTTTTTTTTTTGCCGCTGTCTCCCGCGTTTGCGAGGTAGCGCAAGGAAACAGACGAAAGAAATGGCCCAACCCCCCCATACACATGTATATACATACGTCCACACACGCAAATATACATACCTACACAGCTTTCCATGGTTTACCCCAGACGCTTCACATGCCTTGATTCAATCCACTGACAGCACGTCAACCCCGGTATACCACATCGCTCCAATTCACTCTATTCCTTGCCCTCCTTTCACCCTCCTGCATGCTCAGGCCCCGATCACACAAAATCTTTTTCACTCCATCTTTCCACCTCCAATTTGGTCTCCCTCTTCTCCTCGTTCCCTCCACCTCCGACACATATATCCTCTTGGTCAATCTTTCCTCACTCATTCTCTCCATGTGCCCGAACCATTTCAAAACACCCTCTTCTGCTCTCTCAACCACGCTCTTTTTATTTCCACACATCTCTCTTACCCTTACGTTACTTACTCGATCAAACCACCTCACACCAAACATTGTCCTCAAACATCTCATTTCCAGCACATCCATCCTCCTGCGCACAACTCTATCCATAGCGAAAATTCTGGGAGCCTTGAAGAATGTGTGGAAGTCGAGAACATTATCTCGGAAAGCAAGAATGGGTATGTTTGAAGGAATAGTGGTTCCAACAATGTTGTTGTTGTATATATATATATATATATATATATATATATATATATATATATATATATATATATATATATATATATATATATATATATATATATATATATATATTATCCCTGGGGATACGGGAGAAAGAATACTTCCCACGTATTCCCTGCGTGTCGTAGAAGGCGACTAAAAGGGGAGGGAGCGGGTGGCTGGAAATCCTCCCCTCTCGTTTTTGTTTTTTTTTTCAATTTTCCAAAAGAAGGAACAGAGAAGGGGGCTCAGGGGAGGATATTCCCTCAAAGGCCCAGTCCTCTGTTCTTAACGCTACCTCGCTAATGCGGGAAATGGCGAATATATACATTATTTGTTTTTTATTTTCCTTTGTCGCTGTCTCCCGTGTTAGCGAGGTAGCGCAAGGAAAAAGACGAAAGAATGGCCCAACCCACCCACATACACATCTATATACATACACGTCCACACACGGAAATATACATACCTATACATCTCAATGTACACATATATATATATATACACACACAGACATATACATATATACACATGTACATAATTCATAGTTTACCTTTATTTATTCCCATCGCCACCTCGCCTCACTTGGAATAACAACCCCCTCCCCCCTCATGTGTGCCAGGTGGCGCTAGGTAAAGACCACAAAGGCCCCATTCGTTCACACTCAGTCTCTAACTGTCATGTAATAATGCACCGAAACCACAGCTCCCTTTCCACATCAAGTTCCCACAGAACTTTCCATGGTTTACCCCAGACACTTCACATGCCTTGGTTCAATCCATTGACAGCACGTCGACCCCGGTATACCACATCGTTCCAATTCACTCTATTCCTTGCACGCCTTTCACCCTCCTTCATGTTCAGGCCCCGATCACTCAAAATCTTTTTCACTTCATCTTTCCACCTCCAATTTGGTCTCCCACTTCTCGTTCCCTCCACCTCTGACACATATATCCTCTTGGTCAATCTTTCCTCACTCATTCTCTCCATGTGACCAAACCATTTCAAAACACCCTCTTCTGCCCTCTCAACCACACTCTTTTTATTTCCACACATCTGTCTTACCCTTACATTACCTACTCGATCAAACTACCTCACACCACATATTGTCCTCAAACATCTCATTTCCAGCACATCCACCCTTCTGCACACAACAACATCCCGCGCCTCGCAACCGTACAACATTGTTGGAACCACTATTCCTTCAAACCTACCCATTTTTGCTTTCCGAGATAATTCAAGGCTCCCAGAATTTTCGCCCCCTCCCCCACCCTATGATTCACTTCCGCTTCCATGGTTCCATCCGCTGCCAAATCCACTCCCAGATATCTAAAACACTTCAATTGCTCCAGTTTTTCTCCATTCAAACTTATGACTTGACCCTCAACGCTACTGTACCTAATAACCTTGCTCTTATTCACATTTACTCTTAACTTTCTTCTTTCACACGCTTTACTGAACTCAGTCACCAGCTTCTGCAGTTTCTCACATGAATCAGCCACCAGCGCTCTATCATCAACGAACAACAACTGACTCACTTCCCAAGCTCTCTCATCCACAACAGACTGCATACTTGCCCTCTTTCCAAAACTCTTGCATTCACCTCCCTAACAACCCCATCCATAAACAAATTAAACAACCATGGAGACATCACACACCCCTGCCGCAAACCTAAATTCACTGAGAACCAATCACTTTCTTCCTACACGTACACTTTCTTCCCTTACATCCTCGATAGAAACATTTCACTGCTTTTAACAACTTGCCTCCCACACCATATATTCTTAATACCTTCCACAGAACATCTCTATCAACTCTATCATATGCCTTCTCCAGATCCATAAATGCTACATACAAATCCATTTGCTTTTCTAAGTATGTCGCACATACATTCTTCAAAGCAAACACCTGATCCACACATCCTCTACCACTTCTGAAACCACACTGCTCTTCCCCAATCTGATGCTCTGTACATGCCTTCACCCTCTCAATCAATACCCTCCCATATGATTTACCAGGAATACTCAAAAAACTTATACCTCTGTAATTTGAGCACTCACTCGTATCGCCTTTGCCTTTGGACAATGGCACTATGCAAGCATTCCTCAGGCACCTCACCATGAATCATACTTACATTAAATAACCTTACCAACCAGTCAACAATACAGTCACCCCCTTTCTTATTATATTCCACTGCAAAACCATCCAAACCTGCTGCCTTGCCGGCTTCCATCTTCCGCAAAGCTTTTACTTCCTCTTCTCTGTTTACCAAATCATTTTCCCTAACCCTCTCACTTTGCACACCACCTCGACCAAAACACCCTATATCTGCCACTATATATATATATATATATATATATATATATATATATATATATATATATATATATATATATATATATATATATATATATATATATATATATATATATATATTTATTTATTTATTTATTTATTTTTTATTTATTTTGCTTTGTCGATGTCTCCCGCGTTAGCGAGGTAGCGCAAGGAAACAGACGAAAGAATGGCCCAACCCACCCACATACACATGTATATACATACACGTCCACACACTCAAATATACATACCTATACATCTCAACGTATACAAATATACATATACACACAGACATATACATATATACACATGTATATAATTCATACTGTCTGCCTTTATTCATTCCTATCGCCACCTCGCCACACATGAAATAACAACCCCCTCCCCCCCTCATATGTGCGAGGTAGCGCTAGGAAAAGACAACAAAGGCCCCATTCGTTCACACTCAGTCTCTAGCTGTCATGTAATAATGCACCGAAACCACAACTCCCTTTCCACATCCAGGCCCCATAGAAATTTCCATGGTTTACCCCAGACGCTTCACATGCCCTGGTTCAATCCATTGAGAGCACGTCGACCCCGGTATACCACATCGTTCCAATTCACTCTATTCCTTGCACACCTTTCACCCTCCTTCATGTTCAGGTCCCGACCACTCAAAATCTTTTTCACTCCATCTTTCCACTTCCAATTTGGTCTCCCACTTCTACTCAATCTTTCCTCACTCATTCTCTCCATGTGACCAAACCATTTCAAAACACCCTCTTTTGCTCTCTCAACCACACTCTTTTTATTACCACACATCTTTCTTACCCTATTATTACTTACTCGATCAAACCACCTCGCACCACATATTGTCCTCAAACATCTCGTTTTCAGTACATTCACCCTCCTGCGCACACCTCTATCCATAGCCCACGCCTCGCAACCATACAACATTGTTGGAACCACTATTCCTTCAAACATACCCATTTTTGCTTTCCGAGATAATGTTCTCGACTTCCACAGTCTTCAAGGCTCCCAAAATTTTCGCCCCCTCCCCCACCCTATGATACACTTCCGCTTCCATGGTTCCATCCGCTGCCAGATCCACTCCCAGATATCTAAAACACTTCAATTGCTCCAGTTTTTCTCCATTCAAACTTACCTCCCAATTGACTTGACCCTCAACCCTATTGTACCTAATAACCTTGCTCTTATTCACATTTACTCTAAACTTTCGTCTTTCACACACTTTACCAAACTCAGTCACCAGCTTCTGCAGTTTCTCACATGAATCAGCCACCAACACTGTATCATCAGCGAACAACAACTGACTCACTTCCCAAGCTCTCTCATCCACAACAGACTGCATACTTGCCCTTCTTTCCAAAACTCTTTCATTCACCTCCCTAACAACCCCATCCATAAACAAATTAAACAACCATGGAGACGTCACACACCCCTGCCGCAAACCCACATTCACCGAGAACCAGTCACATTCCTCTCCCCCAATACGTACACATGCCTTACATCCTCGATAGAAACTTTTCACTGCTTCTAACAACTTGCCTCCCACACCATATATTCTCAATACCTTCCACAGAGCATCTCTATCAACTCCATCATATGCCCTCTCCAGATCCAAAAATGGTACACACAAATTCATTTGCTTTTCTAAGTATTTCTCACATACATTCCTCAAAGCAAACACCTGATCCACACATCCTGTACCACTTCTGAAACCACACTGCTCTTCCCCAATCAGATGCTCTGTACATGCCTTCACCCTCTCAATCAATACCCTCCCATATAATTTACCAGGAATACTCAACAAACTTATACCTCTGCAATTTGAGCACTCACCCCTGTCCCCCTTGCCTTTGTACAATGGCACTATGCAAGCATTCCGCCAATCCTCAGGTACCTCACCGTGGATCATACGTACATTAAATAACCTTACCAGCCAGTCAACAACACAGTTATCCTCTTTTTCTTATAAATTCCACTGCAATACCATCCAAACCCGCTGCCTTGCCGGCTTCCATCTTCCGCAAAGCTTTTACTACCTCTTCCCTGCTTACCAATCATCTTCCATAACTCTCTCACTTTACACATCACCTCGACCAAAACACCCTATATCTGCCACTCTATCATCAAACATTCAACAAAACTTCAAAACACTCACTCCATCTCCTTCTCACATCACCACTACTTGCTGTTACCTCCCCATTAGCCTCCTTCACTGAAGTTCCCATTTGTTCCCCTGTCCCACGCACCACATCTACCTCCCTCCAAAACATCCTTCCACCCTCCCTAAAATCTAATGATACTCTCTCACCCCAACTCTCATTTGCCCTCTTTTTCACCTCTTGCACCTTTCTCTTGACCCTGCGTCTTTCTTTTATATATTTCCCTTTCATTTGCACTATTTCCCTGAAAAAATCGTCCAAATGCCTCTCTCTTCCCTCCCACCAACAATCTCACTTCTCCATCCGCTTTCTAATCTACCCTTTCTAATCTGCCCACCTCCCACTCCTCTCATGCCACAAGCATCCTTTGCGCAAGCCATCACTGCTTCCCTAAATGCATCCCACTCCTCCCTCTATCCCCTTACCTCCCCCGTTCCCACCTCCCTCCATTCTGTACTCAGTCTCTCCTGGTACTTCCACACACAAGTCTCCCTTCTGATGCCAAAAGCATCTTTTGCGCAAGCCATCACTGCTTCCCTATATACATCCCATCCCTCTACCACTCCCCTTACGTCCTTTGCTCTCACCTTTTTTCCATTCTGCACTCAATCTTTCCTGGCACTTCCTCACACAAGTCTCCTTCCCAAGCTCACTTACTCTCACCACTCTCTTCACCCCAACATTTTCTCTTCTTTTCTGAAAACCTCTACAAATCTTCACCTTCGCCTCCACAAGATAATGATCAGACATCCCTCCAGTTGCACCTCTTAGAACATTAACATCCAAAAGTCTCTCTTTCACGCGCCTATCAATTAACACGTAATCCAATAACACTCTCTGGCCATCTCTTCTACTTACATACGTATACTTATGATATCTCTCTTTTTAAACCAGGTATTTCCAATCACCAGTCCTTTATCAGCACACAAATCTACAAGCTCTTCACCATTTCTGTTTACAACACCGAACAACCCATGTACACCAATTATACCCTCAATTGCCACATTACTCACCTTTCCATTCTAATCGCCCATCTCTATAACCCGGTCTCGTGCATCAAAACTGCTGACACACTCACTCAGATGCACCCAAAACACTTGCCTCTCATGATCTTTCTTCTCATGCCCAGGTGCATAGGCATCAATAATCACCAAGCTCTCTCCATCCACTTTCAGTTTTACCCATATCAATCTAGAGTTTACTTTCTTACATTCTATCACATACTCCCACCACTCCTGTTTCAGGAGTAGTGCTACTCCTTCCCTTGCTCTTGTCCTCTCACTAACCCCTGACTTTACTCCCAAGACATTCCCAAGCCACTCTTCCCCTTTACCCTTGAGCTTCGTTTCACTCAGAGCCAAAGAATATCTCCCACGCATTCCCCACGTGTTGTAGAAAGCAACTAAAGGGGACGGGAGCGGGGGCTAGAAACCCTCCCCTCCTTGTATTTTAACTTTCTAAAAGGGAAACAGAAGAAGGAGTCACGCCGGGAGTGCTCATGCTCCTTGAAGGCTCAGATAGGAGTGTCTAAACGTGTGTGGATGTAACCAAGATCAGAAAAAAGGAGACATAGGCAGTATGTTTGAGGAAAGGAACCTGGATGTTTTGGCTCTGAGTGAAACGAAGCTCAAGGATAAAGGGGAAGAGTGGTTTGGGAATGTCTTAGGAGTAAAGTCAGGGGTTAGTGAGAGGACAAGAGCAAGGGAAGGAGTAGTACTACTCCTGAAACAGGAGTGGTGGGAGTATGTGATAGAGTGTAAGAAAGTAAGCTCTAGATTGATATGGGTAAAACTGAAAGTTGATGGAGAGAGATGGGTGATTATTGGTGCATATACACCTGGGCATGAGAAGAAAGATCATGAGAGACAAGTGTTTTCGGAGCAACTGTGTGAGTGTGTTATTAGTTTTGATGCACGAGACCGGGTTATAGTGATAGGTGATTTGAATGCAAAGGTTAGTAATATGGCAGTTGAGGGAATACTTCGTGTACATGGGGTGTTCAGTGTTGTAAATGGAAATGGTGAAGAGCTTGTAGATTTGTGTGCTGAAAAAGGACTGGTGATTGGGAATACTTGGTTTAAAAAGAGAGATAACCATAGATATACGTATGTAAGGAGGAGAGATGGCCAGAGAGCGTTATTGCATTACGTGTTAATTGATAGGCGCGTGAAAGAGAGACTTTTGGATGTTAATGTGCTGAGAGGTGCAACTGGAGGGATGTCTGATCATTATCTTGTGGAGGCGAAGGTGAAGATTTGTAGAGGTTTTCAGAAAAGAAGAATGTTGGGGTGAAGAGAGTGGTGAGAGTAAGTGAGTTTGGGAAGGAGACTTGTGTGAGGAAGTGCCAGGAAAGACTGAGTGCAGAATGGAAAAAAGGTGAGAGCAAAGGACGTAAGGGGAGTGGGGGAGGAATGGGATGTATATAGGGAAGCAGTGATGGCTTGCGCAAAAGATACTTTTGGCATGAGAAGCGTGGGTAGTGAGAGGTGGGATGAAGAAAAAAGATTATTAGTGAAAGAGAAGAGTGAGGCATATGGACGATTTTTGCAGGGAAATAGTGCAAATGACTGGGAGATGTACAAAAGAAAGAGGCAAAAGGTCAAGAGAAAGGTGCAAGAGGTGAAAAAGAGGGCAAATGAGAGTTGCGGTCAGAGAGTATCATTAAGTTCTAGGGAGAATAAAGATGTTTTGGAAGGAGGTAAATAAAGTGCGTAAGACAAGAGAACAAATGGGAACATCGGTGAAATGGTCTAATGGGGAGGTAATAAGTAGTAATGGTTATGTGAAAAGGAGATGGAGTGAGTATTTTGAAGGTTTGTTGAATTTGTTAGATGATAGAGTAGCAGATATAGGGTGTTTTGTTCGAGGTGGTATTCAAAGTGAGAGGGTTAGGGAGAATGATTTGGTAAACAGAGAAGAGGAAGTGAAAGCTTTGTGGAAGATAAAAGTCAGCAAGGCAGCAGGTTTGGATGGTATTGCAATGGAATTTATTAAAAAAGGGGGTGACTGTATCGTTGACTGGTTGGTAAGGTTATTTAATGTATGTATGACTCATGGTGAGGTTCCTGAGGATTGGCGGAATGCTTGCATAGTGCCATTGTACAAAGGCAAAGGGGATAAGAGTGAGTGCTCGAATTACAGAGGTATAAGTTTGTTTAGTATTCCTGGGAAATTAAATGGGAGGGTATTGACTGAGAGGGTGAAGGCATGTACAGAGCATCAGATTGGGGAAGAGCAGTGTGGTTTCAGAAGTGATAGAAGATATGTTCATCAGGTGTTTGCTTTGAGAAATACTTAGAAAAGCAATTGGATTTGCATGTAGCATTTATGGATCTGGAAAAGGCATATGATAGAGTTGACAGAGATGCTCTGTGGAAGGTATTAAGAATATATGGTGTGGGAGGCAAGTTGTTAGAAGCAGTGGAAAGTTTTTATCGAGGATGTAAGGCATATGTACGAGTAGGAAGAGAGGAAAGTGATTGGTTCTCAGTGAATGTTTGTTTGCGGCAGGGGTGCATGATGTCTCCATGGTTATTTAGATTTGTTTATGGATGGGATTGTTAGGGGGTGAATGCAAGAGTTTTGGAAAGAGGGACAAGTATGCAGTCTGTTGTGGATGAGAGAGCTTGGGAAGTGAGTCAGTTGTTGTTCCCTGATGATAATGCGCTGGTGGCTGATTCGGGTGAGAAACTGTAGAAACTGGTGACTGAGTTAGGTAAAGTGTGTGAAAGAAGAAAGCTGAGAGTAAATGTGAATAAGAGCAAGGTTGTTGGGTACAGGAGGGTTCAGGAATAAGTCAGTTGGGAGGTAAGTTTCAGTGGAGAAAAACTGGAGGAAGTGAAACGTTTTAGATATCTGGGAGGGGATTTGGTAGTGAATGGAACCATGGAATCGGAAGTGAATCATAGGGTGGGGGAGGGGCGAAAGTTCTGGGAGCGTTGAAAAATGTGTGGAAGTCGAAGACGTTATCTTGGAAAGCAAAAATGGGTATGTTTGAAGGAATAGTGGTTCCAACAGTGTTGTATGGTTGCGAGGCGTGGGCTATAGATAGAGTTGTGCAGAGGAGGGTGGATGTGCTGGAAATGAGATGTTTGAGGACAATATGTGGTGTGAGGGGGTTTCATCGAGTAACTAATGAAAGGGTAGGAAAGATGTGTGAGAATAAGAAGAGTGTGGTTGAGGTGAGAGAGCAGAATAGGGTGTTTTGATATGGTTTGGTCACATGGAGAGATAGAGGGAGGAAAGACTGACAAAGAGGATATATGTGTCAGAGGTGGAGGAAACGAGGAGAAGTGTGAGACGAAATTGGAGGTGAAAAGATGGAGTGAAAAAGATTCTGAGTGATCGGGGCCTGATCATGCAGGAGGGGGAAAGGCGTGCAAGAAATAGAGTGAATTGGAACGGTATGGTACATCGGGGTCGACGTGCTGTCAATGGATTGAACCAGGGCATGTGAATCGTCTGGGGTAAACCATGGAAAGTTTCGTGGGGCCTGGATGTGGAAAGGGAGCTGTGGTTTCGGTGCATTACACATGACAGCTAGAAACTGAGTGTGAACGAATGTGACGTTTGTTCTCCTTTCCTAGCGCTACCTCGAGCACATGCGGCGGGAGGGGGTTGTCATTTCATGTGTGGCGGGGTGGCGACGAGAATGAATAAGGGCAGACAGTATGAATTATATACATGTGTATATATGTATATGTCTGGATATATATATATATATATATATATATATATATATATATATATATATATATATATATATATATATATATATATATATATATATGTTAATTGACAGGCGCGCGAAAGAGAGACTTTTGGATGTTAATGTGCTGAGAGGTGCAACTGGAGGGAAGTCTGATCATTATCTTGTGGAGGCTAAGGTGAAGATTTGTATGGGTTTTCAGAAACGAAGAGTGAATGTTGGGGTGAAGAGGGTGGTGAGAGTAAGTGAGCTTGGGAAGGAGACTTGTGTGAGGATGTACCAGGAGAGACTGAGTACAGAATGGAAAAAGGTGAGAGCAATGGAAGTAAGGGGAGTGGGGGAGGAATGGGATGTATTTAGGGAATCAGTGATGGATTGCGCAAAAGATGCTTGTGGCATGAGAAGATTAGGAGGTGGGTTGATTAGAAAGGGTAGTGAGTGGTGGGATGAAGAAGTAAGATTATTAGCGAAAGAGAAGAGAGAGGCATTGGGACGATTTTTGCAGAGAAAAACTGCAATTGAGTGGGAGATGTATAAAAGAAAGAGACAGGAGGTCAAGAGAAAGGTGCAAGAGGTGAAAAAGAGGGCAAATGAGAGTTGGGTTGAGAGAGTATCATTAAATTTTAGGGAGAATAAAAAGATGTTCTGGAAGTGGGTAAATAAAGTGCGTAAGACAAGGGAGCAAATGGGAACTTCAGTGAAGGGCGTAAATGGGGAGGTGATAACAAGTAGTGGTGATGTGAGAAGGAGATGGAGTGAGTATTTTGAAGGTGTTTTGAATGTGTTTGGTGATAGAGTGGCAAATATAGGGTGTTTTGGTCGAGGTGGTGTGCAAAGTGAGAGGGTTAGGGAAAATGATTTGGTAAACAGAGAAGAGGTAGTAAAAGCTTTGAGGAAGATGAAAGACGGCAAGGCAGCAGGTTTGGATGGTATTGCAGTGGAATTTATTAAAAAAGGGAGTGACTGTATTATTGACTGGTTGGTAAGGTTATTTAATGTATGTATGACTCATGGTGAGGTGCCTGAGGATTGGCGGAATGCGTGCATAGTGCCTTTGTACAGAGGCAAAGGGGATAAGAGTGAGTGCTCAAATTACAGAGGTATAAGTTTGTTGAGTATTCCTGGTAAATTATATGGGAGGGTATTGATTGAGAGGGTGAAGGCATGTACAGAGCATCAGATTGGGGAAGAGCAGTGTGGTTTCAGAAGTGGTAGAGGATGTGTGGATCAGGTGTTTGCTTTGAAGAATGTATGTGAGAAATACTTAGAAAAGCAAATGGATTTGTATGTAGCATTTATGGATCTGGAGAAGGCATATGATAGAGTTGATAGAGATGCTCTGTGGAAGGTATTAAGAATATATGGTGTGGGTGGCAAGTTGTTAGAAGCAGTGAAAAGTTTTTATCGAGGATGTAAGGCATGTGTACGTGTAGGAAGAGAGGAAAGTGATTGGTTCTCAGTGAATGTAGGTTTGCGGCAGGGGTATGTGATGTCTCCATGGTTGTTTAATTTGTTTATGGATGGGGTTGTTAGGGAGGTGAATGCAAGAGTTTTGGAAAGAGGGGCAAGTATGAAGTCTGTTGTGGATGAGAGAGCTTGGGAAGTGAGTCAGTTGTTGTTCGCTGGTGATACAGCGCTGGTGGCTGATTCATGTGAGAAACTGCAGAAGCTGGTGACTGAGTTTGGTAAAATGTGTAAAAGAAGAAAGTTAAGAGTAAATGTGAATAAGAGCAAAGTAATTAGGTACAGTAGGGTTGAGGGTCAAGTCAATTGGGAGGTAAGTTTGAATGGAGAAAAAGTGGAGCAGGTAAAGTGTTTTAGATATCTGGGAGTGTATCTGGCAGCGGATGGAACCATGGAAGCGGAAGTGGATCATAGGGTGGGGGAGGGGGGCGAAAATCCTGGGAGCCTTGAAGAATGTGTGGAAGTCGAGAACATTATCTCGGAAAGCAAAAATGGGTATGTTTGAAGGAATAGTGGTTCCAACAATGTTGCATGGTTGCGAGGCGTGGGCTATGGATAGAGTTGTGCGCAGGAGGATGGATGTTTTGGAAATGAGATGTTTGAGGACAATGTGTGGTGTGAGGTGGTTTGATCGAGTAAGTAACGTAATGGTAAGAGAGATGTGTGGAAATAAAAAGGGCGTGGTTGAGAGAGCAGAAGTGGGTGTTTTGAAAAGGTTTGGGCACATGGAGAGAATGAGTGAGGAAAGATTGACCAAGAGGAAATATGTGTCGGAGGTGGAGGGAATAAGAAGTGGGAGACCAAATTGGAGGTGGAAAGATGGAGTGAAAAAGATTTTGTGTGATCGGGGCCTGAACATGCAGGAGGGTGAAAGGAGGGCAAGGAATAGAGTGAATTGGATCAATGTGGTATACCGGGGTTGACGTGCTGTCAGTGGATTGAATCAGGGCATGTGAAGCGTCTGGGGTAAACCATGGAAAGCTGTGTAGGTATGTATATCTGCGAGTGTGGAGGTATGTATATACATGAGTATGGGGGTAGGTTGGGCCATATCTTTCATCTGTTTCCTTGCGCTACCTCGCAAACGCGGGAGACAGCGACAAAGCAAAAAAAAAAAAAAAAAAATATATATATATATATATATATATATATATATATATATAAATATATATATATATATATATATATATATATATATATATATATATATATATATATATATATATATATGTATATATATATATATATATATATATATATATATATATATATATATATATATATATATATATATATATATATATATATATATATATATATATATATGTTGAGATTGGGGAAGAGCAGTGTGGTTTCAGAAGTGGTAGAGGATGTGTGGATCAGGTGTTTGCTTTGAAGAATGTATGGGAGAAATACTTAGAAAAGCAAATGGATTTGTATGTAGCATTTATGGATCTGGAGAAGGCATATGATAGAGTTGATAGAGATGCTCTGTGGAAGGTATTAAGAATATATGGTGTGGGAGGCAAGATGTTAGAAGCAGTGAAAGGTTTTTATCGAGGATGTAAGGCATGTGTACGTGTAGGAAGAGAGGAAAGTGATTGGTTCTCAGTGAATGTAGGTTTGCGGCAGGGGTGTGTGATGTCTCCATGGTTGTTTAATTTGTTTATGGATGGGGTTGTTAGGGAGGTAAATGCAAGAGTCTTGGAAAGAGGGGCAAGTATGAAGTCTGTTGGGGATGAGAGAGCTTGGGAAGTGAGTCAGTTGTTGTTCGCTGATGATACAGCGCTGGTGGCGGATTCATGTGAGAAACTGCAGAAGCTGGTGACGGAGTTCGGTAAAGTGTGTGAAAGAAGAAAGTTAAGAGTAAATGTGAATAAGAGCAAGGTTATTAGGTACAGTAGGGCTGAGGGTCAAGTCAATTGGGAGGTGAGTTTGAATGGTGAAAAACTGGAGGAAGTGAAGTGTTTTAGATATCTGGGAGTGGATCTGTCAGCGGATGGAACCATGGAAGCGGAAGTGGATCATAGGGTGGGGGAGGGGGCGAAAATTTTGGGAGCCTTGAAAAATGTGTGGAAGTCGAGAACATTATCCCGGAAAGCAAAAATGGGTATGTTTGAAGGAATAGTAGTTCCAACAATGTTGTATGGTTGCGAGGCGTGGGCTATGGATAGAGTTGTGCGCAGGAGGATGGATGTGCTGGAAATGAGATGTTTGAGGACAATGTGTGGTGTGAGGTGGTTTGATCGAGTAAGTAACGTAAGGGTAAGAGAGATGTGTGGAAATAAAAAGAGCGTGGTTGAGAGAGCAGAAGAGAGTGTTTTAAAATGGTTTGGGCACATGGAGAGAATGAGTGAGGAAAGATTGACCAAGAGGATATATGTGTCGGAGGTGGAGGGAACGAGGAGAAGAGGGAGACCAAATTGGAGGTGGAAAGATGGAGTGAAAAAGATTTTGTGTGATCGGGGCCTGAACATGCAGGAGGGTGAAAGGAGGGCAAGGAATAGAGTGAATTGGAGCGATGTGGTATACAGGGGTTGACGTGCTGTCAGTGGATTGAATCAAGGCATGTGAAGCGTCCGGGGTAAACCATGGAAAGCTGTGTAGGTATGTATATTTGTGTGTGTGGACGTGTGTATGTACATGTGTATGGGGGGGGTTGGGCCATTTCTTTCGTCTGTTTCCTTGCGCTACCTCGCAATACGCGGGAGACAGCGACAAAGTATAAAAAAAAAAAAAAAAAAAAAAAAAAATGTTGAGATTCATATGTATATATATATATTTGCGTATGTGGACGTGTATGTATATACATGTGTATGGGGGTGGGTTGGGCCATTTCTTTCGTCTGTTTCCTTGCGCTACCTCGCAAACGCGGGAGACAGCGACAAAGCAATATATATATATATATATATATATATATATATATATATATATATATATATATATATATATATATATATATATATATATATATATATATATATATATATATATATATATATTGACGTTTGTGTAAATAACTTATATACATTTCCTTTTTCCATAGCCAGAGGTTGAACCATTATGTGACATCCATTTTCATTTCATTTCAAGCTAGAAGTTTCAGTTTTCTAAATTGTTTCTTACATTTTTCATATGTATATATATGTATGTGTGTGTGTGTGTATATGTGCGTATGTATGTGTGTGTGTATGTGTATATATATATATATTATTTTTATATTATTTATTATACTTTGTCGCTGTCTCCCGCGTTTGCGAGGTAGCGCAAGGAAACAGACGAAAGAAATTGCCCAACCCCCCCCCATACACATGTATATACATACGTCCACACACGCAAATATACATACTTACTCAGCTTTCCATGGTTTACCCCAGACGCTTCACATGCCTTGATTCAATCCAATGACAGCACGTCAACCCCGGTATACCACATCGCTCCAATTCATTCTATTCCTTGCCCTCCTTTCACCCTCCTGCATGTTCAGGCCCCGATCACACAAAATCTTTTTCACTCCATCTTTCCACCTCCAATTTGGTCTCCCTCTTCTCCTCGTTCCCTCCACCTCCGACACATATATCCTCTTGGTCAATCTTTCCTCACTCATTCTCTCCATGTGCCCAAACAACTTCAAAACACCCTCTTCTGCTCTCTCAACCACGCTCTTTTTATTTCCACACATCTCTCTTACCCTTACGTTACTCACTCGATCAAACCACCTCACACCACACATTGTCCTCAAACATCTCATTTCCAGCACATCCATCCTCCTGCGCACAACTCTATCCATAGCCCACGCCTCGCAACCATACAACATTGTTGGAACCACTATTCCTTCAAACATACCCATTTTTGCTTTCCAAGATAATGTTCTCGACTTCCACACATTCTTCAAGGCCCCCAGAATTTTCGCCCCCTCCCCCACCCTATATATATATATATATATATATATATATATATATATATATATATATATATATATATATATATATATATATATATATATATATATATATATATATATATATATTATCCCTGGGGATAGGGGTGAAAGAATACTTCCCACGCATTCCTCGCGTGTCTTAGAAAGCGACTAGAGGGGACGGGAGCGGGGGCCAGAAATCCTCCCCTCCTTGTATTTTTTAACTTTCTAAAATGGGAAACAGAAGAAGGAGTCACGCGGGGAGTGCTCATCCTCCTCGAAGGCTCAGATTGGGGTGCCTAAATGTGTGTGGATGTAACTAGGATGAGAAAAAAGGAGAGATAGGTAGTATGTTTGAGGAAAGGAACCTGGATGTTTTGGCTCTGAGTGAAACGAAGCTCAAGGGTAAAGGGGAAGAGTGGTTTGGGAATGTCTTCGGAGTAAAGTCAGGGGTTAGTGAGAAGACAAGAGCTAGGGAAGGAGTAGCAATACTCCTGAAACAGGAGTTGTGGGAGTATGTGATAGAATGTAAGAAAGTAAATTCTCGATTAATATGGGTAAAACTGAAAGTTGATGGAGACAGATGGGTGATTATTGGTGCATATGCACCTGGGCATGAGAAGAAAGATCATGAGAGGCAAGTGTTTTGGGAGCAGCTGAATGAGTGTGTTAGTGGTTTTGATGCACGAGACCGGGTTATAGTGATGGGTGATTTGAATGCAAAGGTGAGTAATGTGGCAGTTGAGGGAATAATTGGTATACATGGGGTGTTCAGTGTTGTAAATGGAAATGGTGAAGAGCTTGTAGATTTATGTGCTGAAAAAGGACTGATGATTGGAAATACCTGGTTTAAAAAGCGAGATATACATAAGAATACTTATGTAAGTAGGAGAGATGGCCAGAGAGCGTTATTGGATTACGTGTTAATTGACAGGCGCGCGAAAGAGAGACTTTTGGATGTTAATGTGCTGAGAGGTGCAACTGGAGGGATGTCTGATCATTATCTTGTGGAGGCTAAGGTGAAGATTTGTATGGGTTTTCAGAAAAGAAGAGTGAATGTTAGGGTGAAGAGGGTGGTGAGAGTAAGTGAACTTGGGAAGGAGACTTGTGTGAGGAAGTACCAGGAGAGACTGAGTACAGAATGGAAAAAGGTGAGAACAATGGAAGTAAGGGGAGTGGGGGAGGAATGGGATGTATTTAGGGAATCAGTGATGGATTGCGCAAAAGATGCTTGTGGCATGAGAAGAGTGGGAGGTGGGTTGATTAGAAAGGGTAGTGAGTGGTGGGATGAAGAAGTAAGAGTATTAGTGAAAGAGAAGAGAGAGGCATTTGGACGATTTTTGCAGGGAAAAAATGCAATTGAGTGGGAGATGTATAAAAGAAAGAGACAGGAGGTCAAGAGAAAGGTGCAAGAGGTGAAAAAAAGGGCAAATGAGAGTTGGGGTGAGAGAGTATCATTAAATTTTAGGGAGAATAAAAAGATGTTCTGGAAGGAGGTAAATAAAGTGCGTAAGACAAGGGAGCAAATGGGAACTTCAGTGAAGGGCGCAAATGGGGAGGTGATAACAAGTAGTGGTGATGTGAGAAGGAGATGGAGTGAGTATTTTGAAGGTTTGTTGAATGTGTTTGATGATAGAGTGGCAGATATAGGGTGTTTTGGTCGAGGTGGTGTGCAAAGTGAGAGGGTTAGGGAAAATGATTTGGTAAACAGAGAAGAGGTAGTAAAAGCTTTGCGGAAGATGAACGGAAGATAAAGCCGGCAAGGCAGCAGGTTTGGATGGTATTGCAGTGGAATTTATTAAAAAAGGGGGTGACTGTATTGTTGACTGGTTGGTAAGGTTATTTAATGTATGTATGACTCATGGTGAGGTGCCTGAGGATTGGCGGAATGCGTGCATAGTGCCATTGTACAAAGGCAAAGGGGATAAGAGTGAGTGCTCAAATTACAGAGGTATAAGTTTGTTGAGTATCCCTGGTAAATTATATGGGAGGATATTGATTGAAAGGGTGAAGGCATGTACAGAGCATCAGATTGGGGAAGAGCAGTGTGGTTTCAGAAGTGGTAGAGGATGTGTGGATCAGGTGTTTGCTTTGAAGAATGTATGTGAGAAATACTTAGAAAAGCAAATGGATTTGTATGTAGCATTTATGGATCTGGAGAAGGCATATGATAGAGTTGATAGAGATGCTCTGTGGAAGGTATTAAGAATATATGGTGTGGGAGGCAAGTTGTTAGAAGCAGTGAAAAGTTTTTATCGAGGATGTAAGGCATGTGTACGTGTAGGAAGAGAGGAAAGTGATTGGTTCTCAGTGAATGTAGGTTTGCGGCAGGGGTGTGTGATGTCTCCATGGTTGTTTAATTTGTTTATGGATGGGGTTGTTAGGGAGGTGAATGCAAGAGTTTTGGAAAGAGGGGCAAGTATGAAGTCTGTTGGGGATGAGAGAGCTTGGGAAGTGAGTCAATTGTTTCGCTGATGATACAGCGCTGGTGGCTGATTCATGTGAGAAACTGCAGAAGCTGGTGACTGAGTTTGGTAAAGTGTGTGAAAGAAGAAAGTTAAGAGTAAATGTGAATAAGAGCAAGGTTATTAGGTACAGTAGGGTTGAGGGTCAAGTCAATTGGGGGGTGAGTTTGAATGGAGAAAAACTGGAGGAAGTGAAGTGTTTTAGATATCTGGGAGTGGATCTGGCAGCGGATGGAACCATGGAAGCGGAAGTGGATCATAGGGTGGGGGAGGGGGCGAAAATTCTGGGAGCCTTGAAGAATGTGTGGAAGTCGAGAACATTATCTCGGAAAGCAAAAATGGGTATGTTTGAAGGAATAGTGGTTCCAACAATGTTGTATGGTTGCGAGGCGTGGGCTATGGATAGAGTTGTGCGCAGGAGGATGGATGTGCTGGAAATGAGATGTTTGCGGACAATATGTGGTGTGAGGTGGTTTGATCGAGTAAGTAACGTAAGGGTAAGAGAGATGTGTGGAAATAAAAAGAGCGTGGTTGAGAGAGCAGAAGAGGGTGTTTTGAAAAGGTTCGGGCACATGGAGAGAATGAGCGAGGAAAGATTGACCAAGAGAATATATGTGTCGGAGGTGGAGGGAACGAGGAGAAGAGGGAGACCAAATTGGAGGTGGAAAGATGGAGTGAAAAAGATTTTGTGTGATCGGGGCCTGAGCATGCAGGAGGGTGAAAGGATGGCAAGGAATAGAGTGAATTGGAGCGATGTGGTATACCGGGGTTGACGTGCTGTCAGTGGATTGAATCAAGGCATGTGAAGCGTCTGGGGTAAACCATGGAAAGCTGTGTAGGTATGTATATTTGCGTGTGTGGACGTATGTATATACATGTGTATGGGGGTGGGTTGGGCCATTTCTTTCGTCTGTTTCCTTGCGCTACCTCGCAAACGCGGGAGACAGCGACAAAGCAAAAAAAAAAAAAGAAAATAAAAAAAAAAAAATATATATATATATATATATATATATATATATATATATATATATATATATATATATATATATATATATTTCATTATGTGGTGGGGTGGCGACGGAAATGAATAAGGGCAGACAGTATGAATTATGTACATGTGTATATATGTATATGTGCGTGTGTGGACGTGTATGTATGTACATGTGTATGTGGGTCGGTTGGGCCATTCTTTCGTCTGTTTCCTTGCGCTACCTCGCTAACCAGGGAGACAGCGACAAAGTATAATATATGAATAAATCTGACTCATGGTTAGGTGCCTAAGGATTGGCGGAATGCATGCATAGTGCTATTGTACAAAGGCAAAGGGGATTAAGGTGAGTCCTCAAATTACAGAGGTAGAAGTTTGTTGAGTATTCCTGGTAAATTATATGGGAGGGTATTGATTGAGAGGGTGAAGGCATGTACAGAGCATCAGATTGGGGAAGAGCAGTGTGGTTTCAGAAGTGGTAGAGGATGTGTGGATCAGGTGTTTGCTTTGAAGAATGTATGTGAGAAATACTTAGAAAAGCAAATGGATTTGGGTGTAGCATTTATGGATCTAGGGAAGGCATGTGATAGAGTTGATAGAGATGTTTTATAGAAGGTATTAATAATATATAGTGTGATAGGCAAGTTCCTAGAAGCAGTGAAAAGTATTTATCGAGGATGTGAGGCATGTGTACAAGTAGGATGAGAGGAAGGTGATTGGTTCTCAGTGAATGTCGGTTTGCAGCAGGGGCGCATGATGTGTCCATGGTTGTTCAATTTGTTTATGGATAGGGTTGTTAGGGAGGTAAATGCAAGAGTTTTGGAGAGAGGGGCAATTATGCAGTCTGACAAGGGAGTCAGTTGTTGTTCGCTGATGATGCACCACTGGTGGCTGATTCAGGTGAGAAACTGCAGAAGACTTTGAGTTTGGTTAGGTGTGTGTGAGAAGAAAGCAGAGAGCAAATGTGAATAAGAGCAAGGTTACTTGGTGCAGTTGGGTTTAGGGACAAGTCAATTGGGAGGTAAGTTTGAATGGAGAAAAACTGGGGGAATTGAAGTGTTTTAGATATCTGGCAGTGGATTTGGCAGCGGATGGAACCATGGAAGCAGAAGTGAGTCATAGAGTGGGGGGAGGGGGAAAAGTTCTGGGAGTGTTGAAAAATGTGTGGAAGGCGAGAACATTATCTCCAAAAGCAAAAATGGGTATGTTTGAAGGAATGGTGGTTCCAACAATGTTATATGGTTGTGAGGCATGGGCTACAGAGAGAGTTGTGTGGAGGAGGGTAGATGTGTTGGAAATGAGATGTTTGAGGACAAGATGTGGTGTGAGGTGGTTTGATCGAGTAAGCAATGAAAGGGCAAGAGAGATGTGTGGTAATAAAAAGAGTGTGGTTGAGAGAGCAGAAGAGGGTGTTTTGAAATGGTTTGGTCACATGGAGAGAATCAGTGAGGAAAGATTGACAAAGAGGATATGTGTCAGAGGTGGAGGGAACGAGAAGAAGTGGGAGACCAAATTAGAGATGGAAGGATGGTGTGGGAAAGGATTTTGAGTGATCGGGACTTAAACATGCAGGAGGGTGAGAGGCATGCAAGGAATAGAATGAATTGGAACGATGTGGTATACTGGGGTCGATGTGCTGTCAATGGATTGAACCAGGGCATGTGAAGCGTCTGAGGTAAACCATGGGAAGTTTTCTGGTGCCTGGATGTGAAAAGGGAGCTGTGTTTTCGGTGCATTATACATGACAGCTAGAGACTGAGTGTGAACGAATGTGGCCTTTGTTGTCTTTTCCTAGCGCTACCTTGCGCGCATGCGGTTGGGAGGGGGTTGTCATCTAATGTGTGGCAGGGTGGCGACGGGAATGAATAAAGGCAGCAAGTATGAATCATGTATATGTGTATACATGTATATGTCTGTGTATATATATATATATATATATATATATATATATATATATATATATATATATGTATACATTGAAATGTATAGGTATATATATGTGCGTGTGTGGATATGTATGTATATACATGTGTATGAGGGTGTGTTGGGCCATTCTTTCGTCTGTTTCCTTGCACTGCCTCGCTAACGCGGGAGACAGCAACAAAGTGAAATAAACAAATAAGTTATTATTATTATTATTATTTATTGTTATTATTTATTGTTATTATTATTGTTATTATCATTATCATAATTATTATTATCATTATTATTGTAATTATTATTATTATTATTATTATTATTATTATTATTATTATTATTATTATTATTATTTTTATTATCATTATTATTATCATTATTATTGTTATTATCATTATTATTATACAGTCACAAGACCCCTCACATGGGGTTTCTGCAGCTTTTAGGCTGCATTCTCTCAGGAGCAAGGAAATGATGGCATTCTTTAGAGTGTTAACTTTGTAACCATTTCCCATAAAAATCAAAGACTTTTATTTTCCATAAGCTGCCTGCTGGGTCATATGAGCAATGCTTGTGGATTACTAGTCAGCATCACTTATGATTAGATCTAGGGTTTTATGTGATTGCCTTTGAACCTGTTACTTTTATTCTTGATTAATGAAGGCATTTTTGGGAAATGCTTTCACAATAGTTCCTATGGTGATGATCCAAGAATTTCACTTCAAGCATCACAATACAGATGTCCCCACCTGTTCCTAGTAGTCATTACCTTGAGTTGTGAAAACCAGCAAATTAGAACTAAAGTCCTATTCCATTATTCCATGCACAGAAATTCAGGCCATTCAAGGAGCCTTTTCTAAGCACTCTATTTTTTTCAAAGCTGAGATTGTACTCCTCACTGTTTATTGATGATACAATTTCATCAAAGGCGACTTCTCTCTTGCAGTGTAGCCCTTTGCAGGAGAAGTCTGGTAACAGCAGTATTTAGCAGGGAAAACATAACAGGACGGTTATTTGATTATAGCAACATGGTAGGAGCAATAGATAGAAGCAGTAGTTAGGAGCATTGGGTAGAAACATTGAAAAGAGTTGACAGGAAGCAACATTGAACAGGAGCATTAGCAGAAACATTTAACAGAGATGACAGTAGGATTATTAGGCAGGAGCATTAGGTAGAAGTAGTTAGTAGTAACATTAAGTAGGAGTCTCTGTAAACACTGCCCTAGAGCTGCCATCTCCCAGTGTCCTGTTAAGAGTGAGGCATTAAAGGCTAAGATGCAGCACTTGAGTTCACTAGTTATGGAGCTGTGTTGCTGTGGCCACCCCCTTGAGGGGGATCCAGATGAGAGCAGGTGTTAGAGATGTAATTGTATAGATAAATAGATAGCAACATGTTAAGATATAAGTTCTAAAAGCTTGTCTTTATAGGTCTACAAAGATACAAATTTTATCATCCTGCACAATATGAGAAACATGCTAATCTGACCATGATCCTTACAGGTGATGACAGTGTCAATGGCAGTGTGATAGCTACCCTATCCAGCCCTCTCACCCACGATGACAGCCTTGAGGATGATGTCTTCAGCCCCTCACCCTGTAATGCCCCAGACCCACACATCCCAAGGCCTTACATTCATGCAACACATGTGCCAGAGCCACCTCATGACCTCGTTTCTCAAGGTCCTCATATACGTGTTGTAAAGCCCTTTGCCGACACCTCCACAACATACACAATGCATCACCATGTTCCTGTATCTTATGTTCCTACTGTATGTGCAATACCACCCCATGCTCCTCACAATGTTTCTGCATGTTCCACAAGTTTACACAGCCATGTACTCGTCTCCCATCCCTCAGACCCTCATAGTACTCAAGTGTACAAAACTGGTCAAGAGGAACATGCCAGTCCAAACCAAGGGAAGGACTCTTACCCACCTCCCCCTGACCAAGCTCAACACACTGCTGTGAAATGGCCTGGTTAGTGGTTTACATTCACCTTGATCCCTGTTCATTCTTCATTCTAAATGTTGTTTAAGAAAGAAATTTGGTTGTATCATGTGAGTGTGCTTATGTGCATGTTGTCTTTGCTCATTTAAGTCTTTAAATGGGTTTATTTGCATCATTGTAAATGAAAGCATAGGAGAGATTTTGTTAGTTGTACTGCATCAACAGTCTTCCAAATCATGATTTAGCCGATGTTTCGTAAGTGGATTTGTAATGAAACAAAGTTAGACTTATGCACCTTCTTTCAGTTCAGGAATGCATAATGTGAATAAATGATCATACAAGTGGAATTTTTTTAACAGTGGCCTACCCCATAGCCCAAGAAAAGATCATAGTCCTCAGCATTGTATATTAAGTAGAACTGCTTATGCCATGATTTTTCAGGAATGTGGTAAAAGATATAGTACTTAGAATACATATGTAATACTTAGTAAGACTGAGGCCCTTTAAGTTTCCTCTTAGAGGCAAGGGTACTTCATTCACTCATTGGCTCTTCAAGCTTGCTCTGTTGGTGAATGATTGTGTGTTTCATGAAAAGTTTTCTGACTGTGATAAGTGTTTTTGAATATTCAGTGTTTTGGATTACATATAGTATTCAAGGGTTAAGTAATAATTCTTGCTCAATGATGATAGAAAGATATTGCTCATAACCAAGAAAATATTATCTGTAGTTCACAATCTCCATATTCCAACCTGTTAACCACCATTTATCTTTTGATATATAAGACTCTAGTAACTTTTATTATTCATGAATTTAAAAGTGCTTCTAACTAGTCTAACTTTTGAACATATCTTCAGGTTCAGATTCTATTTTATGAATTTAATAGCATTGGCCTATCTGCTCAGGTAGTGACAGTGTTGTGGGGTCATTAGAGTGCACTCCTGTCAATACCAAGGCTCCAGCAACATGACCACTTGTACTTCGAGGTATGTCCAACCCTCAGTACCCAAATTCATTATTATAGACATAACACTACCGATGTAAGTAGTCTTTCTTTTATCAGACCATCACAGTCTACATAATTATAAGGATCATCACACATCTGGCACATTATTAAGATAGCTTTCACACATACTGTGTGGATATTTTTTCTTTTATACTTATTCATCACTTCTCACATCAGCAAGGTAGTACCAAGAACAGACAAGGAAAAGGATTTATTCTCCAGCTCTTGTGTAATGCATCAAAAACACAGCCTCTTATAATCAGGCCCTCCTGAACTTTCCATGTTTTTCCTCACCTGCTTCATATGCCCTGGTTCAGTCATTGACAGCATATCACCCCATGTATACCGCAATGCTCCATTTCACTCTATTCCATGCATGATAAGATCCCAAGCAATCAAAATCTGTTTTACTCCATCCTTCCATCTCCAATTTGGTCTTTCCATCTCCTTTTAACCTCCATTTCTGACATATCCTCTTTGTCAACCTTTCCTCACTCAGTCTCTTCAAATGCCCAAACCATTTCAGCACACCCTCTTCAGCTCTCTCAGCCATACTCTTCTTATTACCACACCTCTCTTTTACCGTATCATTATTCAATCAACCTTCCTCACACCACATATTGTCCTCAAATGTTTCATTTCCAACACATTTACCTTTTCTAGTACATTCTCATCTATATCCCATACCATGCATCCATACAGCATCGCTAGGACAGCTGTACCTTCAAACATAACCATTTTTGCCCTCCCTCATAGCAACCTGTCTTTCTACACATTCCTCAGTGCTCCTAGAACCTTTATTCCCTCACCCACCCTGTGACTTATCTCCATATCCATGCATTCAGTGCTATTTCCACACCCAGGCATGTACAACATTCACTTTGTCCAAGTCTTCTTGTTTCAAAGTCGAATCCTACCTGACTTGTCTTCTTGTACTGCTAAACCTATTAGTCTTACTTAAATTCACATTTACTCTCAACTTTCTCCCTTGATAAACTCTTCCAAACTTAGACACCAACTTTTGCAGTTTTTCACTCAAATCTGCCACCATTGCTGTGTCATCAGCAAACAACAACTTACTTCCCAGGCCCCATTACTCCCTACCTGCCTCCCTATTCAAGACTCTTACATTCACTTTCTTCACCACCCCATCCAAAAATAAATTAAACTGCCATGGTGATATTACTCACCCTAACCATAGACCCACCTTCACCTGGAACTATTCGCCCTTCTCTCTACCTACTTGCACACATTCCTTGCTCACTCGATGAATACTCCTCATTACTTCAAATATTCATGACACATTCCACAAAGCATCTTTGTCAACCTTTCACATGCTTTATCAAGATCCATAGATACCACATACAAACTGCTCTGTTTCTCTAAGTATTTCTCACACATTTTCTTTTTAGCAAAAACCATATTTGCACCTCCTCAACTGTTCCTAAAACCACATTGTTCATGCCAACTGATGCTTTGTGCATGTCACCACCTTCTTAGGCAGCCACTGACCAAGGGGGTATGTTACCAGTACTACCCACCTTGGTACCAGGAGGGGTGTTTAGTGAGCGAGCACCTCAGTGTTTGTCAAGTTGCACTCCTCTAATCCAGGTAACTGTCTTTTCTTTCTGCCTCACCAACATGTGGACTATTGACATTAGTCCACAGACATACAATTACTCCTTGTTACACATAACACTTGACTCACACAACTCATTCTTCATAACTGTAGATTTTCTTGCTCTGAGTACTGTGCACTAACTGTGCCTTTTGGCAAAATGTTAGGAATAGTAAATAGAAGTGGTAGGTAGGAACATTAGGTAGGAGCATTAGGTAGAAACATTAGATAGAAGTAGTAGGTAGGAACATTAGGCTGGAACACTACATAGAAGTGGTCAGTAGGAAAATTAGGAAGTAGTTTAAGGAAACATTTTGCTAGAGTTGCCCTCTGCCATTTGCTGTTAAAGACTAAGATGTGGCACTGAAGTTCACCATTTATGGAGACTCTTTTACCATGGCCACCCCCTTGAGGGAGTTCCTAGAGGGAACAGGTATCAGAGATATAGATAGATAGATAGACTTACAATTTACTCTCAACTAACTTATACTATTATACTATCATAATTCAGACGCCACTTTTGTCCCCATTTCCTTTATACAATGGCACTATATTTGCACTCTACCAGTCATCAGGCAGATCACCAAGATCCATACACACGTGAAAATCCTAGCTAACGTATCAGCAACACAGTCATCCCCGTTTCCTGACCCAACTTTTTTATCATCTAAAGTGGCCCTGATAGGGCATGTTTTGTCCATGCCATATTGTTCACAATAAAAAAGAAATAAAGTGACATCTTATATGATGTATAAAGCATTTGTTAGATTTTGTGATTATGCATGTGACTGAATATTTTTACCTAGGTTGTATTTGTAATGAAATATTATTTTTTTGCAGGGATTATATTATTTTAATATTTCTTCATTTTCACTAGTAAATACTGGTGTGTTGTGATTATGAATGTTATGAACTCATGTGAATTATTCACCTTTCAGTTCTACAGCGTGGAATGTTCATCTTTGAGACAAGGATCCAGAATTCAGATCATTATGGGACCCATATTATGGACTGTCATCATGCGTGAAATGAAAAGATTCCTTAGGGATGAACATAATTTACAGCAGCATCTGATTTGGGATTCAGATAGAGTTTTTGAATATTTACCTCAGGTTATTAATGTGAATCTTCAGAATTAAACGTGAAAACCTCAGATGGTTTTTCAAAAAGATGTGGAGGAAGTAATATTTGCCATTTCTAATAAGTAGCTTTGTTCAAATGTGTGAAGAATTATCAGCATTCTCAAGGGCCGTGTATACAGTGAGATTGTGTATGGTCTTAGAACTATGTGGTACAGATGAAGGAGATTTTGGTGTTCATTTCTTTTGCATTTGATGTTGGTAGCCTAATAACCCTGGGAGTCAATAGGCCTAAATCTTGACAAACCAACCACTGTAATCCACTTTGGACACAAGAAATATCAACTTGTCATAGTCAGTACACCAAGGATTATCACATACTGCATAACCTCAGTTTTCACTCTGAACTTCAACCTCAGCAAGTGCCCTAAAGATCATTCATTCCAGCCTCATCAAATGCATCAAGAATGATAAACTTTTAACTAAGAAGTTCACCAAGAGTTATTAAGTCCAGGATCTTCTTGTACATGATAATGTATCATATTATTATCAACAATGGTAGCGTGAATATCAGCTCTGGCCTCATGTCATGTATGGCACCTAGAATTATTGTCTCAGCCTAAAGTTTTCTTTGCATGGTATTACGATGACAGAAATATTAATTTGATGTTTCCATAAAAGCACATACAGTAATATGAAATGTTTTTAAGTTATATTGTACAGTAAGAACTGTAGCTGATGTAATGGTCTTGCTCAGGAAGGCTCTGTTGTACAGGGGTTCTTGTATTCTTGTAGATTCTTATGTCCATCTGCCATAAAAACCACACTTAGAATGGAGTCCATTTGATTTTATGGCATAAAAGATTAAGCATGGACATAGACAAATTTTTACAGTTCATGTGGATTTCACAAGATAAAAGATTTCATTTATCTTTGGAGAAATAATATAAAGGCAAGGAATCATATACCGTGTTACTGTAAGAGGAAATAGTGAACTTCTGAGGCTTTGATTTCCTTTCAAGTGATTTATCAGGAATCCAGTCATTAACTAGTTGACTGTGACTGCTCTAGACATTTGATGTGTCCATAGTGTGGCAATTTTCACAGACTTCAAGAAAAGTTCTACAATTTTTGTCTTCCCATTCAAGAAAGGTTTTTTCCGGAATGATTTATATACATATCAATAAAACTTGGCATGATTATTGGATATAGAAATAGTCAGGTTGCAAAGCTGTCAGGCGTACAGCGCATCACTCCTAACAGTGCAATACTCGCACATCATACTGTGTAATCATGTTATAATTCTCAGTGATGCTTTATATGTTTATACATTTATGTACATTTTTTTCATATAAATCTTAGCATTATCTATATACATTTTTTCTGCTGCCTGGCAGGACAAAAATTATGTACTTTTCACTTCATATTTTGGTGATTGCTGACCAAATGAGTTGAAAAATTTGGGTGAAGTGTATGGAAACATTATATGAGTTTCCTGTAGTTGCTTTACCAACCACACACTGGTGCACCTTACACTGGCATACTTTACCTACCACACACTGGTGCACCTTACACAGACATACCTCACCTACCATACACTGGTGCACCTTTACTGGCATACTTCACCTACCATACACAGGTGCACCTTACACTGGCATACTTCACCTACCACACACTGATGCACCTTACACTGGCGTACTTCACCTACCCCACACTGATGCACCTTACCCTGGCATACCTCACTTACCACATACTGTTGCACTTAACACTGGCATTCTTCACCTACCACACACTGATGCACCTTACACTGGCATATTTCACCTACCACACACTGTGCACCTTACACTGGCATATTTCATCTACCACACACTGGTGTACCTTACACTGGCATACATCACCTACTACACACAGGTGCACCTTATACAGGCATACTTCACCTACCACACCCTGGTTTACCATACACTGGCATACTTCACCTACCACTCTCTGGTATACCTTACACTGGCACACCTCACCTTCCACACACTAGTGCACCTTACACTGGCATACCTCATCTACCACACACTGGTGTACCTTACACTGGCATACTTCACCTACCACACACTTGTGCATCTTACATTGGCATACTTCACCTACCACACACTGGTGCACCTTACACTGGCATACTTCACCACCACACACTGTGCACCTTACACTGGCATACTTCACCTACCACACATTGGTGCACCTTACACTGGCATACTTCACCTACTACACACAGGTGCACCTTATACTGGCATACTTCACCTACCACACTCTGGTATACCTTACACTGACATACTTCACCTACCACACACTGGTGCACCTTATACGCATACCTCACCTACCACACACTGGTGTAACTTACATTGGCAGAATTCACCTACCACTCACTAGTGCACCTTACATTGGCATACTTCACCTACCACACACCAGTGCACATTACAATGGCATACTTCACCTACCACTCACTGGTGCACCTTACACTGACATACTTCACCTACAACACACTGGTGCACCTTACACTGGCATACTTCACCTACTACACACTGATGCACCTTACACTGGCATACTTCACCTACCACACACTTGTGCACTTTACACTGGCATACTTCACCTACCACTTACTGGTGCACCTTACACTGGCATACTTCACCTACCACACACTGGTGCAGTTTACACTGGCATACTTCACCTACCACTCACTGGTGCACCTTACACTTGCATACTTCATCAGCTAGGATTTTTAAATGGCCAGACAATATATAGTACATTTAGAGTTAACTCCCAGAGATATCCTGTGCCATGTATGGCACATCACCAGTCAGTGGATTAATGTGTTTCTACATTTTTACAAATGTTAGACACATAACGATTGTTGTTATAAAGAAATTATTTGCCTGTTTAATTATAATGCAGTTGATGCATAACCACAAGGAGAATAACCTGTATACAAAGTTCTTTATTATAAGCACTTTAAATCAGACTTATGTACACCAATGGTTGGATTTGAACCCTGGACAGGACACCTGGCTACCTGAACCCCTCGGAAGCTAAAGACACACACCAGAATTCTGGTGATTTTCTTATATGTGTCCCAACCTCATCTAGCATAGAATTTAATATATTGTGGCTCCAGTGATGTGAAAACTATGTTGATGAACAAACAAATGTGTAAACACCACATGATTCGAATCTGACCCATGGTGAATATTTATTTGTTTGTCCATTGACATTAGATAAGACTGCTATAGCTGCTCAGACTCATTAATGTTTTTTTACTTTTGTGCCTTTTCCATGTTCTAATTCAGAATGTGATATTTAGAATCTGTAAATACTTTGATCATCGAAATTCTTGTCATGCATTTGCATGTAAAGATGCTGTGCAGCATTAGCATTTGAAGTATCTATTAGTTTTCTACTAGACATGAAACAGGTATGATTTAACCCAACAGTGGTAAGAGTAACAATTTGGCAATGCTTGAAATAGAGGATGATAGGTGATACCTTGATTGTTTCTAGAGCAATAGGCATTGGCCTCAAGTTTGTCATGCTCTACTTTATTTTGAAAGCCAGCAACTTTCTCATTGGCAATATTTGTTATGTTATCTTGCCAATTGTGTCAGTAAATAATCTTTAAGAGTATTCGTTAATTCACTAAGTGTATTTTAAATGCAGCACAGAATGGAGCTTTATTTGACAGTATATATAACACTTTAATGGACTAATATTTTTTATAAACCCTTCATGAGAGCAGGACCAGAACTTTTTTAGTGATTGTTTGATATGTATATATTATATCTTTTTTATGAGTTTGGTTAAGATACTCTCTTTGGGATATGAAATTAGTCTAAAATTTCTTGTCATTATTCTTCATGCACCTGCTTATCTTTGTACAGTGTAACTTTATTGACATAAACAGTTCAAATTCTTTTATGTTCTCTTACCTCAGAATTGCCTTGTAAATCATGACAAGCTTGTGCTAAGGAAGCTTTTGGTAGATGCACAAGGCTAACATGAGCTGTAGTGACAGCTCTCTGTGATCTCAACTCATAAGACAATTTTACTTGGACTGGGTAGGCAGAGGTAGTTGGTATGTATGCTGAGAGAGAGCACACATTTCATGATGGTAGTTTCTATGCTGAGAGCACACGTTTTTTAATGGTATTGTTACTCGGCTAACATTTCGCACCTAAGAAGTTGGTACCCTGAAACTTTTGCAAGATGACATGAAATATGAGTGACTTAGTACAGTTATTAGTCACGGTAACTTACATAGAATTAGGTTCAGCAGACTTAGCTTGAGGGAATAGAGTCAATTATATGATAACTGTTATAAGGAAAACTTTGTACATAGGACTATCTCTCTTTATGTTTATCACTATTTTATGGGCATGTTACTTTTGTCTAGATGTGTATTACCATACTGAATATTCCTTCTTAGTGATGGGTCTTTCTATTTTTACTTAAGCGACTATTAAAAAGGAAGATGTGATACTTAAGGAGGATTTGCTCAGCAACAGCAAAAAGCAGAAATAGTTGATTATATGCAGACACTTCATTTCTTTGTATCATTTTCCATTGGTTCATTACAAATATCCTTTTACATTACATTACAAATATCCTTTTTTTACAGATTCAGGCAACATGAATGTGTGCATGAGATACAAATAAACAAGGAATACCTGTTAAAGAGTATTGCACATATATGAAAATATCTTGCAATATTTGCTCAAGTAATCAGTTGGGTTGTAGGATGGTCAGTGTAAAACTGTTTATTCCTCATGTACAAAATAATGGCCTTTCTCTTTGCAGGAATCCCAATTCTTGTTTTAAAGAATACCTTCAACAAAATGTAAAAGCAAGTCAATTCCTTTGTATATAAAACAAAAAGTTAATCAAATGAATACATACTGTGTACATTACAAGGAAAAATTTGTAAAGACTGTTGAATGGTTGTGTGTGATGGGGAAACATTGATGCAATATTCTCATTTTCTTATGATATCATGGCATTCAATAAAAGTATATGATTTTAGTATGATATAAGGGTTGCCTCTTCAATTTAGACTTTAATCATATGTAACCATGAAATTCACACTTCAATGCCAAAGGAACCTGATGATACAGGGTACTTTGTACTATACAGTCTCATTGTACTATACAGTCTCATAATGTTGCTGAAGTTGTTTATGAACTTAGATGGTGGAATTAAGTACAGTCTCTTGATGTTTGCAGGATTTTATATCAGCTTAGATGCTGGAATAAAGGATTATATCAGTAATAGAAATCTGTCCTCTTAATCATCATACAGTTTTGCAGGTATTTATTATAGATGTATGATAAGGAACAGAAATTTGTGTAAATAATTGTCCTATGTAGTGCTGTTTGTCAATGAATGAGAAATGTTCTTCAGACATGTCCAAACTTAACTACCTCTTTCACTTAATGTTGTATAAAGTTAAGTGAAATTCTAAATATATATCATGTAAAATTTGGAATTTTTTGTACAGTTTATAGCTCCTTTTTAATTCAATGGGTATAGGAGTAATGTACATGAATTAAGACTGTAACTTATTGACTTAATCTGAGATAAAATGCCATTGATCAAATATTACTCTCTCTTTATTACCCCTCAATGGAGCTCTTTAACAATATTTTTGGCAGAGTTACTGGTGTGTGTGAAAATTGGAGAACCATACGGTGTCAGGAGTGATTTATTGGGACAAGTAAATATGTCTAGATCTTAACTTTAACTGGTTTATTAAGCAGAAAATGTTTTTTGTAGAGGAAACACTAAGGGAAGTAATACCCACACCTCCATATCATCTATAAATAACATATGTAACTAAATAGAAGTGTAGGGCTAATGAATTTGCTGTTTTTTATTTTTTTTTTTCTTTACTTGAAGGCACTATGTAATTAGATTATGGTCTTTAAAGTTAAAAGTGCTGTGTAAGTGAATGGTCTTTTTTCTACTGGTCCATAGAATAACCAGTATTATTTGTAAATCTAATGCTGTTGCATATCTATCATTTCATTTGAGCTAAGTAAGTACTCTTTCTCGAGGAGAAGTTTACCATCCTAAGACCCTAGATTATAATGTCAGTTCCATATACACAACTTTAATAGACAGGTGGAAGAATAGCCACCACAGACGTGTGAGCAGTACTCCACACTGGAGCAAATTTTGTTTTTTGATATATGATAGCTCTTCCCAATAAAAAATAATCGTGGCACCTATACAATACTCCCAGCTTTTGAGAACCATGTTTTGGACTGTCCATTATGTGGAGCTTCTAATAAAAGAGTCGAGGATGTAGGTATGCCCAACATGCTTATATCATTACCAGGTTGAATTATGGTGTTTCAAACAGAATAGTAGAAAACAAATGAGATTTGGCCCGTTTTGCTCTATCCAAATCTAACCAATTCATGGATATGAGCAACCTACACGTCTACACATTTATGGACTGGGGGGAGGGAGATTTTTTAAATATTTGCCAGCTACATGAGGGAAAATTTTTCAGTTAATGTGTACCTGTCTTTTCCAGACTAATGTGGATCTATTTATTATATCTCTGATGCTTATTCCCTCTGGCAAACCCCATTAAGGGGATGGCCTCAATGAAAGAGTCTCCATTTATCATTGTCCTTACAAGTCTCCCCCACATACAGCATTCCATGCATTCTTCCACTATTTCTCTCCCTCTAATATTCTTCCACCCTATTTACCCATGTCACAGGTGATCTTCCACTCACACCAACCCCTTTAATTGTCCTATCATACACTCTCCTTGTAAACAACCAGTCTTGCATTCTTTCCAAATGCCCAAACCACCTCAAAGAATTACATTTCACCCATTCTATCACTCCACAATTCATTTTCTTAGTATTTCCTGCCTAAGAAGTCTACCATACTCACTCTCATTTCTTTCTTCATTCCATGTAGTCATACCATATGCTTCTTTCAGATAAATCATTTCCACAGCCTGGATTCTTGATTTCTGTGACTCATTCCATGTCCATGTTTTGGCTGTAAAGGTCAAGGGTAGGAGGATTATGTTGTCCCTTAATCCTTTCTTCACTTCCAAACTTACACCTCTACCCTTTGGTATTCTACTAAGGTACTCAATGACTCTTCTACCCTGTACTGCTTCTCGCTGATCTTACCTTCCATATCACCAAATTTACCCAGATAGCTCCCAGATACTTAGGTTCCGTCACCTCTTCCAATCTTTCCTTCCCCATATCTATAACACAATTTGATACACATTCTTCTCTAACTCTTTGAGGATATGCAAAATCTATGCTTTCACTCTGTTTCCTTTCAGACACCACAACTTTACTTTTTCTCACATTTACCTTCAATTGCCTATGCTTACAAATAACATAAAACACACTAACAACGTTCTGCAACTCCACTCTCAGCAAAGAACACAGTATCATCTGCAAATAGGCATGATACTAGCCACCATACCTCACCACCAAAGTCCATCTCTGCATCCCCTTTCCCTAGTTTTGCTTTCATCTCTTTCATCTCTCAGCCTTTATAAGGGGAGTGGGGGAGGAATGAGATGTATTTAGGAAAGTAGTGATGGCTTGCGCAAAAGATGCTTATGGCATGAGAAGCGTGGGAGGTGGGCAGCTTAGAAAGGGTAGTGAGTGGTGGGATGAAAAAGTTAGATTATTATTAATGAAAGAGAAGAGAGAGGCATTTGGACGATTTTTGCAGGGAAATAATGCAAATGACGGATGTATAAAAGAAAGAGGCAGGAAGTCAAGAGAAAGGTGCAAGAGGTGAAAAAGAGGGAAAATGAGAGTTGGGGTGAGAGAGTATCATTAAATTTTAGGGAGAACAAAAAGGTGTTTTGGAAGGAGGTAAATAAAGTGCGTAAGACAAGGGAACAAATGGGAACATCAGTGACGGGGGCTAATGGGAAGGTGATAGCAAGTAGTGGTGATGTGAGAAGGAGATGGAGTGAGTATTTTGAAGGTTTGTTGAATGTGTTTCATGATAGAGTGGCAGATATGAGGTGTTTTGGTCGAGGTGGTGTGCAAAGTGAGAGGGTTAGGGAGAATGATTTGGTAAACAGAGAAGAAGTAGTGAAAGCTTTGCGGAAGATGAAAGCCAGCAAGGCAGAGGGTTTGGATGGTATTGCAGTGAAATTTATTAAAAGAAGGGGTGACTGTGATGCTGACTGATTGGTAAGGTTATTTAATGTATGTATGACTCATGGTGAGGTGCCTGAGGATTGGCAGAATGCTTGCATAGTGCCATTGTACAAAGGCAAAGGGGATAAGAGTGAGTGCTCAAATTACAGAGGTATAAGTTTGTTGAGTATTCCTGGGAAATTATATGGGAGGGTATTGATTGAGAGGGTGAAGGCATGTACAGAGCATCAGACTGGGGAAGAGCAGTGTGGTTTCAGAAGTGGTATAGGATGTGTGGATCAGGGGTTTGCTTTGAAGAACATATGTGGGAAATACTTAGAAAGAAAAGCAAATGGACTTGTATGTAGCATTTATGGATCTGGAGAGGGCATATGATAGAGTTGATAGAGATGCTCTGTGGAAGGTATTAAGAATATATGGTGTGGGAGGCAAGTTGTTAGAAGCAGTGAAAAGTTTTTATCGAGGATGTAAGGCATGTGAACAAGTAGGAAGAAAAAAGTGATTGGTTTTCAGTGAATGTCGGTTTGCGGCAGGGGTGCTTGACGTCTCCATGGTTATTTAATTTGTTTATGGATGGGGTTGTTAGGGAGGTGCATGCAAGAGTTTTGGAGAGAGGGGCAAGTATGCAGTCTGTTGTGGATGAGAGAGCTTGGGAAGTGAGTCAGTTGTTGTTTGCTGACGATACAGCGCTGGTGGCTGATTCGTGTGAGAACCTGCAGAAGCTGGTGACTGAGTTTGGTAAACTGTGTGAAAGAAGAAAGCTGAGAATAAATGTGAATAAGAACAAAGTTATTAGATACAGTAGGGTTGAGGGACAAGTCAATTGGGAGGTAAGTTTGAATGGAGAAAAACTGGAGGAAGTAAAGTGTTTTAGATAGCTGGGAGTGGATTTGGCAGCGGATGGAACCATGTAAGCGGAGGTGAGTCAT
>NC_092233.1:48669748-48712248 GCF_036320965.1 Panulirus ornatus
CTGGTGGCACCGGTGGTAGTGGCCGTCTTAGTGAGGGGAGGAGAGGAAGGTGATGTGTGGATCTTCCCGGTCATGAGGAACGGTGGTGTGAGGGTCACATGATAAGTATGTTGATGACCTTAGTAGACATCATCAACATACAAACAGGCTGACTTATACACATATTGACCAGCAAAAAATCCCTAATGTTTCTGTCTCTCGCCATCTATGATGACCTCTCCTGGCCGACCTCTCCTGGCAATATCATGTCAACAATATCACCTCGAGATGAGCCAAGCTTTCTGACAGACTCTATATCCTCACAACAGATGATGACAACTGATCATACTGTCCTGCACTACTGCTTCACGCCGGCCTCATATTACCTACCTACAACACACGAAACAAACACAAAACCTTCAACATGAACTGATGAACGAACACGTCAACACGTTGCCACACATGATGTCCACCTTACTACACTTGACCCGAGGCGTGAGCAACTGTGGCTCAGTGTGGTCATGATCTGCTGGAGGAGCCACGACCCCTGACATCATCACCACCACCATCACCACTGGAGGAGCCATGACCACTGACACCATCACCACCACCATCACCACTGGAGGAGCCACGACCTCCGACATCATCACCACCACCATCACTACTGGAGGAGCCACGACCTCTGACACCATCACCACCACCATCACCACTGGAGGAGCCATGACCTCTGACACCATCACCACCACCATCACCACCACCATCACCACTGGAGGAGCCACGACCTCTGACATCATCACCACCACCATCACCACTGGAGGAGCCTTGACCTCTGACACCATCACCACCACCATCACCACCACCACCACCACTGGAGGAGCCACGACCTCTGACACCATCACCACCACCATCACTACTGGAGGAGACATGACCTCTGACATCATCACCACCACCATCACCACTGGAGGAGCCACGACCTCTGACATCATCACCACCACCATCACCACTGGAGGAGCCATGACCTCTGACATCATCACCACCACCATCACTACTGGAGGAGCCATGACCTCTGACACCATCACCACCACCATAACCACTGGAGAGGCCACGACCTCCGACATCATCACCACCACCATCACCACTGGAGGAGCCATGACCTCTGACATCATCACCATCACCATCACTACTGGAGGAGCCATGACCTCTGACATCATCACCACCACCATCACTACTGGAGGAGCCATGACCTCTGACACCATCACCACCACCATCACTACTGGAGGAGCCATGACCTCTGACACCATCACCACCACCATCACTACTGGAGGAGCCATGACCTCTGACACCATCACCACCACCATCACCACTGGAGGAGCCACGACCTCTGACACCATCACCACCACCATCACTACTGGAGGAGACATGACCTCTGACACCATCACCACCACCATCACTACTGGAGGTGCTATGACCTCTGACACCATCACCACCACCATCACCAGAGGAGGAGCCATGACCTCTGACACCATCACCACCACCATCACCACCACCATCACCACTGGAGGAGCCAAGACCTCTGACATCATCACCACCACCATCACCACTGGAGGAGCCATGACCTCTGACACCATCACCACCACCATCACCACCACCATCACCACTGGAGGAGCCACGACCTCTGACACCATCACCACCACCATCACTACTGGAGGAGCCACGACCTCTGACACCATCACCACCACCATCACTACTGGAGGTGCTATGACCTCTGACACCATCACCACCACCATCACCAGAGGAGGAGCCATGACCTCTGACACCATCACCACCACCATCACCAGAGGAGGAGCCACGACCTCTGACACCATCACCACCACCATCACCACTGGAGGAGCCACGACCTCTGACACCATCACCACCACCATCACCACTGGAGGAGCCACGACCTCTGACACCATCACCACCACCATCACTACTGGAGGAGCCATGACCACTGACACCATCACCACCACCATCACTACTGGAGGAGCCATGACCTCTGACACCATCACCACCACCATCACTACTGGAGGAGTCATGACCTCTGACACCATCACCACCACCATCACCACTGGAGAAGCCACGATCTCTGACACAATCACCACCACCATCACCACTGTATGGGCCATGACCTCTGACACCATCACCACTACCATCACCACTGGAGGAGCCATGACCTCTGACACCATCACCACCACCATCACCACTGGAGGAGCCATGACCACTGACACCATCACCATCACCATCACCACTGGAGGAGCCATGACCACTGACACCATCACCATCACCATCACCACTGGAGGAGCCACGACCTCTGACACCATCACTACCACCATAACCACTGGAGGAGCCACGACCTCTGACACCATCACCACTTGAGGAGCCACGACCTCTGACACCATCACTACCACCATCACCACTGGAGGAGCCACGACCTCTGACACCATCACTACCACCATCACCACTGATGGAGCCACGACCTCTGACACCATCACTACCACCATCACCACTGGAGGAGCCACGATCTCTGACACCATCACTACCACCATCACCACTGGAGTAGCCACGACCTCTGACACCATCACTAACACTGCTGGGACAACACGCCCCTCACATGACCAACCCACATATTACAACTAAATGCACCTCACCTGTACTTCAAATTGTACTGCATTACCTGTACTTCAAATTGTACTGCATTACCTGTACTTCCAACTGTACTGCATTACCTGTACTTCAAACTGTACTGCATTTCATGTACTTCAAACTGTACTGCATTACCTGTACTTCAAACTGTACTGCATTTCATGTACTTCAAACTGTACTGCATTACCTGTACTTCAAAATGTACTACATATCCTGTACTTCAAATTGTACTGAATTACCTGTATTTCAAATTGTACTGCATTACCTGTACTTCAAATTGTACTGCATTACCTGCACTTCAAATTGCACTGCATAACCTGTACTTCAAATTGTACTGCATTACCTGCACTTCAAATTGCACTGCATTACCTGTACTTCAAATTGTACTGCATTACCTGTACTTCAAACTGTACTGCATTTCATGTACTTCAAACTGTACTGCATTTCATGTACTTCAAACTTTACTGCATTACCTGTACTTCAAACTGCACTGCAATACATGTACAATACATGTACTTCAAACTGTACTGCATTACCTGTACTTCAAACTGCACTGCAATACATGTACTTCAAACTGTACCGCATTACCTGTACTTCAAACTGTACTGCATTACATGTAATTCAAACTGTACTACATTACATGTACTTCACATTGTAATACATTACATGTACTTCATACTGCACTACATTACCTGTACTTCATACTGCACTACATTACAGGTACTTTAAGCTGTACTACATTACATGTGATTCATACTACAATACATTACATGTTCTTCACACTGTACCGCATTACATGTTCTTCACACTGTACCTCATTACATGTACTTCACACTGTAATACATTACATGTACTTCGTATTGCACTACATTACATGTACTTTAAACTGTACTGCATTACCTGTGCTTCGTACTGCACTTCATTACATGTTATTAACACTGTACTACATTACATGTACTTAACACCACAACACTACATGTACTTTAAACTGTACTGCATTACCTGTACTTCATACTGCACTACATTACATGTACTTCACACTGTAATACATTACATGTACTTCACACTGTAATACATTACATGTACTTTAAACTGCACTGCATTACCTGTACTTCATACTGCACTACATTACATGTACTTCACACATGACTACATTACATGTACTTCACAATGCAATACATGTACTCTAAACTGTACTGCATTACCTGTACTTCATATTGCACTACATCAGATGTACTTCACACTGTAATATATTACATGTACTTCATACTTTAATACATTACATGTACGTTAAACTGAACTGCATTACCTGTACTTCATACTGCACTACATTATATGTACTTCACACTGTACTACATTACATATACTTCACACTGTAATACATGTACTTTAAACTGTACTGCATTACCTGTACTTCATACTGCACTACATTACATATACTTCACACTGTAATACATTACATGTACTTCAAACTGCAATACATTACATGTACTTTAAACTGTACTGCATTACCTGTACTTCATACTGCACTACATTACATGTACTTCACACTGTATTACATTACATGTACTTCACACTGTAATACATGTACTTTAAACTGAACTGCATTACCTGTACTTCATACTGCACTACAGTACATGTACTTCACATTGTAATACATTACATGTACCTCACACTGTAATGCATGTGCTTTAAACTGAACTGCATTACCTGTACTTCTTACTGCACAACATCGCATGTACTTCGCACTGTAATACATTATATGTGCTTCACACCGTACATTACGTGTACTTAAAACTGTATTACATTACATGTACTTCACACTGTAATGCATGTACTTTAAACTGTACTGCATTACCTGTACTTCATGCTGCACTACATTACATGTACTTCGCACTGTAATTCATTACATGTACTTCACACTGTAATACATGTACTTTAAACCGTTCTGCATTACCTGTACTTCTACTGCACTACATCACATGTACTTCGCACAGTAATTCATTACATGTACTTCACACTGTAATACATGTACTTTAAACCGTACTGCATTACATGTACTTCATACTGCACTACATCACATGTACTTCACGCTGTAATACAGTACATGTGCTTCACACCGTACATTACGTGTACTTAAAACTGTACTACATTACATGTACTTCATGCCCTGTATGTATACATGTCTTATTTAGTGAGACTTTTACATTTGATTAATGTTGTTGTTGTTGATGTTGTTGTTGTTGTTGTTGTTGTTGTTTTCAATACGTATTTTCTTACCTGAAAACATGTGTTCAATGTATTGATCCGCAGACATGTAAATGCTTAACATGAACCCCTTGCCTCTGTGTCTGTCACACCATGTCCTCTGTACCATGAACATACGTGTGCAGCCAAGATACCTAATTATCTATACATCTGTGTCACCGGTATAACTGTCGCCAGCATATCTGTGTCAATAGTATACCTTTTCTACCAGTATAATAATGTTACCAGTATATCTACATTCCCAGCATATCTGCCACCAGTATACCTGTGTTATCAGTATATCTGTATCCCCAGCATATCTGCCACCAGTATACCTGTAATACCAGTATATCTGTATCCCTAGCATATCTATTTTTCTATTTTATTACACTTATTCGCTGTCTCCCGCATTTGCGAGGTAGCGCAAAGGAAACAGGCGAAAGAATGGCCCAACCCACCCACATACACATGTATATACATACACGTCCACACATGCACATATAATACCAATACATTTCAACGTATACACATTCTTGCTGCCCCCATCCATTCCGTCGCCACCCCGCCACACATGAAACGGCACCCCCCCCCTTATCCCGCGCGCGCGCGCGAGGTAGCACAAGGAAAAGACAACAAAGGCCATTTTCGTTCACACTCAGTCTTTTGCTGTCATGTGTAATGCACCGAAACCACAGCTCCCTTTCCACATCCAGGCTCACAATACTTTCCATGGTTTACCCTAGACGCTTCACATGCCCTGGTTCAATCCATTGACAGCACGTCGACCCCGGTATACAACATCGTTCCAGTTCACTCTATTCCTTGCACGCCTTTCACCCTCCTGTATGTTCAGGGCCAGATCGCTTAAAATCTCTTTCACTCCATCCTTCCTCCTCCAATTTGGTCTCCCACTTCTTTTCGTTCCCTCCACCTCTGACACATATATATCTTTTTGTCAATCTTTCCTCACTCATTCTCTCTAAGTGGCCAAACCATTTCAATACACCCTCCTCTGCTCTCTCAACCACACTCTTTTTACTGCCACACATCTCTCTTACCCTTTCATTACTTACTCGATCAAACCACCTCACAACACAAAATGTCTTCAAATATTTCATTTCCAGCACATCCACCCTCCTCCGCACAGCCCTATCTATAGCTCACGCCTCGCTGCCATTTAACATTGTTGGAACCACTATTCCTTCAAACATACCCAATTTTGCTCTACGAGATAACGTTCTCGCCTTATACACATCTTCAACGCCCCCAGAACCTTCGCCCCCTCCCCTTCCCTGTGACTCACCTCCGCTTCCATGGTTACATCCACTGCCAAATCCACCCCCAGATATCTAAAACACTTCACTTCCTCTAATTTTTCTCCAACCATCTTACATCTCAATTAACTTGTCCCTTAACCTTATGAACCTAATAACCTTGCTCTTATTTACATTTACTCTCAGCTTTCTTCTTTCACAAACTTTCCCAAACTCAGTCACCAACTTCTGCAGTTTCTTACCCGAATCAGCCACCAGCGCTGTATCATCAGCGAAAAACAGCTGACTCACTTCCCAAGCCCTCTCATCCACAACAGACTACATACTTGCCCCTCTCTCTAAAACTTTTGCATTCACCTCTCTAACAACCCCATCCATAAACAAATTAAACAACCATGGAGACATCACACACCCCTGCCGCAAACCGACTTTCACTGGGAACCAATCTCTTTCCTCTCTTCCTACTCGTACATATGCCTTACATCCTCGATAAAAACTTTTCACTGCTTCTAGCAACTTACCTCCCACACCATATACTCTTAATACCTTCTACAGAGCATCTCTATCAACTCTATTATATGCGTTCTCCAGACCCATAAATGCTACATACAAATCCATGTTCTTCTAAGTATTTCTCACATAAATTTCTCCAAAGCAAACACCTGATCCACACATCCTCTACCACTTCTGAAACCACACCGCTCTTCCCCAATCTGATGCTCTTTACATGCCTTTACCCTCTCAATCAATACCCTCCCATACAATTTCCCAGGAATACTCAACAAACTTTTACCTCTGTAATTTGAACACTCACCTTTATCCCCTGTGTCTTTGTACAATGGCACTATGTATGCATTTCGCCAATCCTCAGGCACTTCATCAGGAATCATGAATATCCTTACCAACCAGTCATCACAGATACCACCCTTTTCAATGAATTCCACGGCAATACCATCCAAACCCGCCGCCTTGCCGGCTTTCATCTTCCGCAAAGCTTTCACTACCTTTTCTGTCAACCGAAGCATTCTCCCTTACCCTCCCACTTTGCACACCACCTCGACCAAAACACCCTATATCTGCCACTCTATCATCAAACACATCCAACAAACCTTCAAAATACTCACTTCATCTCTTTCACACTTTACCACTACTTGTTAGCACCTCCCCATTAGCCCACTTCACCGGTGTTTCCATTTGTTCTCTTGTCTTACACACTTTATCAACCTACTTCCAAAACATCTTTTCATTCTCCATAAAACTTAATGATACTCTCTCACCCCAAATCTATGTGCCCTCTTTTTTAACCTCTTGCACTTTTCTCTTGACCTCCTGCCTCTTTATTTTATGCATCTCCCAATCATTCGCACTACTTCCCTGCAAAAATCGTACCAACGCCTCTCTATTCTCTTTCACTAACAATCATACCTCTTCATCCCACCACTCACTACACTTGCTAATCTGCACACCTCCCACCTTTTTCATGCCACAAGCATCTTTTGCGCAAGCCATCACTGCTTCCCTAAATACCTCCCATTCCTCCCTCACTCCCCTTACGTCATTCATTCTCACCTTTTTCCACTCTGCACTCAATCTCTCCTGGTACTTCCTCACACAAATCGCCTTTCCAAGCTAACTTACTCTCATCATTCTCTTCACCCTAACATTCTCTCTACTTTTCTAAAACCCTCTACAAATCTTCACTTTCGCCTCCACAAGACAATGATCAGACATCCCTCCAGTTGCCCATCTCAGCACAAAAAGATCCAAGTCTCTCTTTCACGCGCCTATCAATTAACACGTAGTCCAATATCGCTCTCTGGCCATCTCTCCTACTTACATACGTTATACTTTGTCGCTTTCTCGCGCGTTAGCGAGGTAGCGCAATAAAACAGACGAAAGAATGGCCCAACCCACCCCACATACACATGTATATATATACACGTCCACACACCCCGCCACACATGAAATGACAACCCCCTCGCATATGCACGAGGTAGCACTAGGAAAAGAAAACAAAGGCCAAATTCGTTCACACTCAGTCTCTAGCAGTCATGAATAGTGCACCGAAACCACAGCTCCCTTTCCACATCCAGGCCCCACAAAACTTTCCATGCTTTACCCCAGACGCTTCACACGTCCTGGTTCAATCCATTGACAGCACGTCAACCCCGGTATACCGATTCGTTCCAATTCATTCTATTCCTTGCACGCCTTTCACCCTCCTGCAAGTTCAGGCCCCGATCGCTCGAAATCTTTTTCACTCCATCTTTCCACCTCCAATTTGGTTTCCCACTTCTCCTCGTTCCCTCCACCTCTGACACATATATCCTCTTGGTCAATCTTTCCTCACTCATTCTCTCCATGTGACCCAACCATTTCAAAATACCCTCTTCTGCGCTCTCAACCACACTCTTTTTATTACCACACATCTCTCTTACCCTTTCATTACTTACTCGATCAAACCACCTCACACCACATATTGTCCTTAAACATCTCATTTTCAGCACATCCACCCTCCTCCGCACAACTCTATCTATAGCACACGCCTCGCACCCATATAACATTGTTGGAACCACTATTCCTTCAAACATACCCATTTTTGCTTTCCAAGATAACGTTCTCGATTTCCACACATTTTTGAACGCTCCCAGAACTTTCGCCCCCTCCCCCACCATATGATTCACTTCCGCTTCCATGGTTCCATCCGCTGCCAAATCCACTCCCAGATATCTAAAACACTTCAATTCCTCCAGTTTTTCTCCATTCAAACTTCCTACCCAATTGACTTGTCCCTCAACCCTACTGTACCTAATAACCTTGCTCTTATTCACATTTACTCTCAGCTCTCTTCTTTCACACACTTTACAAAACTCAGTCACCAGCTTCTGCAGTTTCTCACCCGAATCAGCCACCAGTGCTGTATCATCAGCGAATAACAAATGACTCACTCCCCAAGCTTTCTTATCCACAACAGACTGCATACTCACCCCTCTTTCCAAAACTCTTGCATTCACCTCCCTAACAACTCCATCCATAAACAAATCAAACAACTATGGAGACATCACCCACCCCTGCCGCAAACCAACATTCACTGAGAACCAATCACTTTCCTCTTGTCCTGCTCGTACACATGCCTTACATCCTCGATAAAAACTTTTCACTGCTTCTAACAACTTGCCTCCCACACCAAATATTCTTAGTACCTTCCACAGAGCATCTCTATCAACTCTATCATATGCCTTCTCCAGATCCATAAATGCTACATACAAATCCATTTGCTTTTCTAAGTATTTCTCACATACATTCTTTAAAGCAAACACCTGATCCACACATTCTCTACCACTTCTGAAACCACACTGCTCTTCCCCAATCTGATGCTCTGTACATGCCTTCACCCTCTCAATCAATACCCTCCCATATGATTTCCCAGGAATACTCAACAAACTTCTACCTCTGGAATTTGAGCACTCATTTTTATCCCCTTTGCCTTTGTACAATGGCAGTATGCAAGCATTCCGCCAAGCCTCAGGCGCCTCACCATGATTCATACATACATTACATAACCTTACCAACCAGTCAACAATACAGTCATCCCCCTTTTTAATAAATTCCTCTGAAATACCATCCAAGCCTGCTGCCTTGCCGGCTTTCATCTTCCGCAAAGCTTTTACTACCTCCTCTCTGTTTACCAAATCATTCTCCCTAACCCTCTCACGTTGCACACCACCTCTACCACTCTACCATCAAACACATTGAATAAACCTTTAAAATACTCACTCCATCTCCTCACATCACCACTTCTTGTTATCATCTCCCCATTAGCCCCCTTCACTGAAGTTCCCATTTGTTACCTTGTCTTACGCACTTTATATGCCTTCTTCCAAAATATCTTCTTATTCTCCCAAAATTTAATGATACTCTCTGACCCCATCTCTCATTTGCCCTCTTTTTCACATCTTGCACCTTTCTCTTGATATCCTGCCTTTCTTTTATACATCTCCCACTCATTTGCATTATATCCCTGCAAGAATCATCCAAATGCTTCTCTCTTCTCTTTCGCTAATAATCTTACTTCTTCATCCCACCACTCACTACCCTTTCTAATCTGCCCACCTCCCACGCTTCTCATGCCACAAGCACCTTTTGCGCAGGCCATTACTGCTTCCCTAAATACATCCCTTTCCTCCCCACTCTCCTTGCGTCAACTGTCCTCACCTTTTTCCATTCTGTACTCAGTCTCTCCCGGTACCTCCTCACACAAGTCTCCTTCCCAAGTGCACTTACTCTGCCACTCTCTTCAACCCAACGTTCTCTCTTCTTTTCTGAAATCCTCTACATATCTTCACCTTCGCCTCCACTAGATAATGATTAGATATCCCTCCAGTTGCACCTCTCAGCACATTTACATCCAAAAGTCTCTCTTTCGCGCGCCTATGAATTAGCACGTCATCCAATAACGCTCTCTGTCCATCTCTCCTACTTACATACGTATACTTATGTATATCTCGCTTTTTAAACCAGGTATTCCCAATCACCAGTCCTTTTTCAGCACATAAATCTACATGCTCTTCACCATTTCCATTTACAACACTGAACACCCCATGTACACCAATTATTCCCTCAACTGCCACATTACTCACCTTTACATTCAAATCACCCATTACTATAACCCGGTCTCGTGCATCAAAACTACTAACACACTCATTCAGCTGCTCCCAAAACACTTGCCTCTCATGATCTTTCTTCTCATGCCCAGGTGCACATGCACCAATAATCACCCATCTCTCTCCATCCACTTTCAGTTTTACCCATATCAGTTTACTTTCTTACACTCTATCACATACTCCCATCTCTCCTGTTTCAGAAGTAGTGCTACTCCTTCCCTGCTCTTGTCCTCTCACTAACCCCTGACTTTACTCCCAAGACATTCCCCTTTACCCTTGAGCTTCGTTTCACTCAGAGCCAAAACATCCAGGCTCCTTTCCTCAAACATACTACCTATCTCTCCTTTTTTCTCATCTTGGTTACATCCACACACATTTAGACACTCCAATCTGAGCCTTCGAGGATAATGAGCATTCCCGCATGATTCCGTCTCTGTTTCCCCTTTTAGAAAGTTAAAATACAAAGGAGGGGAGGGTTTCTAGCCCCCCGCTCCCGTCCCCTTTAGTCGCCTTCTACGACACGCGGGGAATACGTGGGAAGTTTTCTTTCTCTCCTATCCCCAGCATATCTGTCATCAGTATACCTGTGCTACCAGTATATCGGTGTCTCCAGCATATCTGCCACCACTATACCTGTGTTACCAGTATATCTGTATTCCCAGCATATCTGTCAAAAGTATACCTGTGTTACCAGTATATCTGTGTCACAATTATACATGTTTCCTCAGTGTACCTGTGTCACCTGGACTTAATCTTTGATATCAACATAATGTACGTATGAGCGCCATATCTAACAACCGATAATCTAATCACAATCTGATCATAGAGAGATCAACATAACCGGTCAAGCACGTAAGAGGGGTCAAGCACGAAAGAGGGATCAACATAACCAGTCAAGCACGTAAGAGGGATCAACATAATCGGTCAGGAACGTAAGAGAGATGAACATAATCGGTCAAGCACGTAAGAGGGAACAACACAATCGGTCGAGCACGTAAGAGGGATCAACATACCCGGTTAAGCACGTAAGAGGGATCAACATAACCGGTCAAGCACGAAAGAGGGATCAACATAACCGGTTAAGCACGTAAGAGGGATCAACATAACCGGTTAAGCACGTAAGAGGGATCAACATAACCGGCCAAGTAAGAGGGATCAACATAATCGGTTAAGCACGTAAGAGGGATCAACATAACCGGCCAAGTAAGAGGGATCAACATAACCAGTCAAGCACGTAAGAGGGATCAACATAACCAGTCAAGCACGTAAGAGGGATCAACATAACCGGTTAAGCACGTAAGAGGGATCAACATAACCGGCCAAGTAAGAGGGATCAACATAACCGGTCAAGCATGTTAGAGGGATCAACATAACCGGTCAAGCATGTTAGAGGGATCAACATAACCGGTCAAGTAAGAGGGATCAACATAACCGGTCAAGTACGTAAGAGGGATCAACATAACCGGTTAAGCACGTAAGAGGGATCAACATAACCGGTCAAGCATGTTAGAGGGATCAACATAACCGGTCAAGTAAGAGGGATCAACATAACCGGTCAAGCACGAAAGAGGGATCAACATAACCGGTTAAGCACGTAAGAGGGATCAACATAACCGGTTAAGCACGTAAGAGGGATCAACATAACCGGTCAAGCATGTTAGAGGGATCAACATAACCGGTCAAGCATGTTAGAGGGATCAACATAACCGGTCAAGTAAGAGGGATCAACATAACCGGTCAAGTACGTAAGAGGGATCAACATAACCGGTTAAGCACGTAAGAGGGATCAACATAACCGGTCAAGCATGTTAGAGGGATCAACATAACCGGTCAAGTAAGAGGGATCAACATAACCGGTCAAGCACGAAAGAGGGATCAACATAACCGGTTAAGCACGTAAGAGGGATCAACATAACCGGTTAAGCACGTAAGAGGGATCAACATAACCGGCCAAGTAAGAGGGATCAACATAATCGGTTAAGCACGTAAGAGGGATCAACATAACCGGCCAAGTAAGAGGGATCAACATAACCAGTCAAGCACGTAAGAGGGATCAACATAACCAGTCAAGCACGTAAGAGGGATCAACATAACCGGTTAAGCACGTAAGAGGGATCAACATAACCGGCCAAGTAAGAGGGATCAACATAACCGGTCAAGCATGTTAGAGGGATCAACATAACCGGTCAAGCATGTTAGAGGGATCAACATAACCGGTCAAGTAAGAGGGATCAACATAACCGGTCAAGTACGTAAGAGGGATCAACATAACCGGTTAAGCACGTAAGAGGGATCAACATAACCGGTCAAGCATGTTAGAGGGATCAACATAACCGGTCAAGTAAGAGGGATCAACATAACCGGTCAAGTACGTAAGAGGGATCAACATAACCGGTTAAGCACGTAAGAGGGATCAACATAACCGGTCAAGCATGTTAGAGGGATCAAAATAACCGGTCAAGTAAGAGGGATCAACATAACCGGTCAAGTACGTAAGAGGGATCAACATAACCGGTCAAGTACGTAAGAGGGATCAACATAACCGATCAAGTCAGAGGGATCAACATAACCGGTCAAGTACGTAAGAGGGATCAACATAACCGGTCAAGTACGTAAGAGGGATCAACATAACCGGTCAAGTACGTAAGAGGGATCAACATAACCGGTCAAGTACGTAAGAGGGATCAACATAACCGGTCAAGTACGTAAGAGGGATCAACATAACCGGTCAAGTACGTAAGAGGGATCAACATAACCAGACAAGCACGTAAGAGGGATCAACATAACCGGTTAAGCACGTAAGAGGGATCAACATAACCGGTCAAGCATGTTAGAGGGATCAACATAACCGGTCAAGCATGTTGGAGGGATCAACATAACCGGTCAAGTAAGAGGGATCAACATAACAGGTCAAGCACGTAAGAGGGATCAACATAACAGGTCAAGCACGAAAGAGGGATCAACATAACCAGACAAGCACGTAAGAGGGATCAACATAACCGGTTATGCACGTAAGAGGGATCAACATAACCGGTCAAGTAAGAGGGATCAACATAACCGGTCAAGCATGTTAGAGGGATCAACATAACCGGTTATGCACGTAAGAGGGATCAACATAACCGGTCAAGTAAGAGGGATCAACATAACCGGTCAAGCATGTTAGAGGGATCAATATGACCGATCAAGTAAGAGGGATCAACATAACCTGTCAAGCATGTTAGAGGGATCAACATAACCGATCAAGTAAGAGGGATCAACATAACCGGTCAAGTATGTTAGAGGGATCAACATAACCGGTCAAGTACGTAAGAGGGATCAACATAACCGGTCAAGCACGTACGAGGGATCAACATAACCGGTCAAGCACGTACGAGGGATCAACATAACCGGTCAAGCACGTACGAGGGATCAACATAACCGATCAAGTCAGAGGGATCAACATAACCGGTCAAGTACGTAAGAGGGATCAACATAACCGGTCAAGTACGTACGAGGGATCAACATAACCGGTCAAGTACGTACGAGGGATCAACATAACCGGTCAAGTACGTAAGAGGGATCAACATAACCGGTCAAGTACGTAAGAGGGATCAACATAACCGGTCAAGTACGTAAGAGGGATCAACATAACCGGTCAAGTACGTAAGAGGGATCAAATATGGAAGTATTTTAAGTAACTTCAGCTTGTAAGTAAACAGAGAACTTGGGAGGAGATGATCAATGTGTGCCACACAATGCTGAGTACATTATATACACAGGTGGCCAAGAAGAAGCCATATCCTAGCTAGAACACGAGAGAAAACGTAACACATGGACCCTCTGACACAGACTATTATATGTTCTGTGAAACACAGGAAAAAGACGAATGAATAAGTCAATAATGAAATAATAGCTAGCCAAAAATGGTTTAGCTCATGTACAAAACGCAAATCCAGGACCATAAACTCCATTGCCCACCCAAAACAGAAGACATTTTTGCACACGGGAGCAGGCGAGGAGCGAGATGGCAATATGAAAAGGTATTTAGTGAGGCAAACACCACATTAAGTATTATGAACCAACAGACGTCTTCCTGGTCAACAATAATGGCCTAAGCGTACACATAATGGCAAATAACCTGGCTATAAGATCTCGTCGGGACACTGAAAGGCGCCCAGACTCGCACTCAGCCCCAGACACGCACTCTTGCAATTCAGCCTTCGTAAATACGTGCAACATATTTACTAAATATACTCTGGAGAAGAAGTCTAGATTATGGCATCATTTAAGAGAGTCTGAAACTATCTCACCTAACCTCACTCCACAAAGGTGTAGTCCCGAGAAACTACCAAGCGATGACATCAGACATGAGTGAAATCTTAGAAAGAACGAGTCATAAGAGGCCAAGTTGAGTGAATGTGTGGAAGTGAACAATGTATGTACATAACCCAGGACAAGATGGCCGGCCACGTCTTGTGTCTGCTCCATCATTAGAACATCATTCTTCAAGTTATGGAAAACAAGAAAATGATGATGTGATGATGTACACAAACTTTATAAAAGTATGTGACAAATATGACCATAGTGTTATAATATCACCATAGTGTTATAATACTAATTATGTGAAATAATGTTGAGATCAATATACAAGTTCTTACTAGTTACAACCCGATGGTAATACAAGGTTGTAAACCATACCATCTCCAGTGGCTCTACGGGCATTAGCTGCCAGTAACTGTACTGGTATCAATCCTCTTCCTTATTTCTGACATTTTCACAAACACGAGCCAGTATTATATCATCCTTTGTAGATGATACAAAAATATGAACATCACATCAATAAAGGATGCAGAAAAGTCATAAAGAGATAAACGGAGACTCAAACTAGGTCACCAAGAACAACATCGTGCATTATAATGAAGTTGTAACTCTTCCCATCTGGAGAAAATGAAGACCACAACATGACTGGCTGGATGTTACGGAACCTTCAAGACAAGACAAACAATGATGATATTATCCAAAACACTAATTCCTTCACAAAGCGAATATTGCTGCGTTCAACCATCACCCAACAAGGGAGCTGAACCAAGCCTTCACAACACACTCACTACGAGATCGTCAACCACGTCACCAACCACGACCCTCGTCGCTGTGGACACCACAGTGATCCCTGAGGCCTGTCTCACTACACCTGGTGCAGTCCACCCACCTCCTCATGTTACTGTGGACCATCTACACAGCTGGCAGAACCAGGGCAGCACATCATACTGTGGACCATCTACACAGCTGGCAGAACCAGGGCAGCACGTCATACTGTGGACCATCTACACAGCTGGCAGAACCAGGGCAGCACATCATACTGTGGACCATCTACACAGCTGGCAGAACCAGGGCAGCACGTCATACCTACATTTATTACCTCTAAATACATCTACTGCCTCTATATTCTCACACATCTACTGCCTCTATATTCTCACACATCTACTGCCTCTATATTCTCACACATCTACTGCCTCTATATTCTCACACATCTACTGTTTCATTTAATGCTTCCCGTTTGCTCCTCATCCACCACCACACAGCCCAGGTCAGCCACTAGATCACGTACACAGACAGCCATGCCAGATCATGCCACACCACCTTGTCTCCAACATACAGTGGTCCAGGAGGAGGCACCACCCTCCAGATCATGCCACACCACCTTGTCTCCAACATACAGTGGTCCAGCAGGAGGCACCACCCTCCAGATCATGCCACACCACCTTGTCTCCAACATACAGTGGTCCAGCAGGAGGCATCACCCTCACCTCCTCCCACTACAGTTCCCTCGTCCCCGAGTTGATCTCCCGCATTCCATCTTCACCAAGGTCGACCGTTCAAGCGGCTATATGAAGGAAGAGCTCCAGCTGCCGCCAAAATTGTAAACAAATTCGAATGTTTATGTAAAGACAGGCTACCTCGCCCTCTCCTTGTTACAGCCCGTCACATAACACGGTCAGGGTCATCCCGTCATGACCGTCACATAACACGGTCACAGTCATCCCGTCATGACCGTCACATAACACGGTCAGCATCATCCCGTCATGACCGTCACATAACACGGTCAGGATCATCCCGTCATGACCGTCACATAACACGGTCAGGATCATCCCGTCATGACCGTCACATAACACGGTCAGGGTCATCCCGTCATGACCGTCACATAACACGGTCAGGATCATCCCGTCATGACAGTCCCATAACACGGTCAGGATCATCCCGTCATGACCGTCACATAACACGGTCAGGATCATCCCGTCATGACCGTCACATAACACGGTCAGGGTCATCTCGTCATGAACGTCACATAACACGGTCAGGATCATCCCGTCATGACCGTCACATAACACGGTCAGGATCATCACGTCATGACCGTCACATAACACGGTCAGAATCATTCCGTCATGACCGTCACATAACACGGTCAGGATCATCCCGTCATGACCGTCACATAACACGGTCAGGATCATCCCGTCATGACCGTCACATAACACGGTCAGGATCATCCCGTAATGACCGTCACATAACACGGTCAGGGTCATCCCGTCATGACCGTCACATAACACGGTCAGGATCATTCCGTCATGACCGTCACATAACACGGTCAGGGTCATCTCGTCATGAACGTCACATAACATGGTCAGGATCATCCCGTCATGACCGTCACATAACACGGTCAGGATCAACCCGTCATGACCGTCACATAACACGGTCAGGGTCATCCCGACATGATCGTCACATAACACGGTCAGGATCATTCCGTCATGACCGTCACATAACACGGTCAGCATCATCCCGTCATGACCGTCACATAACACGGTCCGCATCATCCCGTGACCGTCACATAACACGGTCAGGATCATCCCGTCATGACCGTCACATAACACGGTCAGGATAATCCCGTCATGACCGTCACATAACACGGTCAGGATCATCCCGTCATGACCGTCACATAACACGGTCAGGATCATCCCGTCATGACCGTCACATAACACGGTCAGGATCATCCCGTCATGACCGTCACATAACACGGTCAGGATCATCCCGTCATGACCGTCACATAACACGGTCAGGGTCATCTCGTCATGACCGTCACATAACACGGTCAGGATCATCCCGTCATGACCGTCACATAACACGGTCAGCATCATCCCGTCATGACCGTCACATAACACGGTCATGGTCATCCCGTCATGACCGTCACATAACACGGTCAGGATCATCCCGTCATGACCGTCACATAACACGGTCAGGGTCATCCCGTCATGACCGTCACATAACACGGTCAGGATCATCCCGTCATGACCGTCACATAACACGGTCAGGATCATCCCGTCATGACCGTCACATAACACGGTCAGGATCATCCCGTCATGACCGTCACATAACACGGTCAGGATCATCCCGTCATGACCGTCACATAACACGGTCAGGATCATCCCGTCATGACCGTCACATAACACGGTCAGGGTCATCCCATCATGACCGTCACATAACACGGTCAGAATCATTCCGTCATGACCGTCACATAACACGGTCAGCATCATCCCATCATGACCGTCACATAACACGGTCAGGATCATCCCGTCATGACAGTCACATAACACGGTCAGGATCATCCCGTCATGACCGTCACATAACACGGTCAGGATCATCCCGTCATGACCGTCACATAACACGGTCAGGATCATCCTGTCATGACCGTCACATAACACGGTCAGGGTCATCTCGTCATGACCGTCACATAACACGGTCAGGATCATCCCGTAATGACCGTCACATAACACGGTCAGGATCATCCCGTCATGACCGTCACATAACACGGTCAGGGTCATTCCGTCATGACCGTCACATAACACGGTCAGCATCATCCCGTCACGACCGTCACATAACACGGTCAGCATCATCCCGTCATGACCGTCACATAACACGGTCAGGATCATCCCGTCATGACCGTCACATAACACGGTCAGGGTCATCCCATCATGACCGTCACATAACACGGTCAGAATCATTCCGTCATGACCGCCACATAACACGGTCAGGATCATCCCGTCATGACCGTCACATAACACGGTCAGGATCATCCCGTCATGACCGTCACATAACACGGTCAGGGTCATCCCGTCATGACCGTCACATAACACGGTCAGAATCATTCCGTCATGACCGTCACATAACACGGTCAGGGTCATCCCGTCATGACCGTCACATAACACGGTCAGGGTCATCCCGTCATGACCGTCACATAACACGGTCAGGATCATCCCGTCATGACCGCCACATAACACGGTCAGGATCATCCCGTCATGACCGTCACATAACACGGTCAGGATCATCCCGTCATGACCGTCACATAACACGGTCAGGATCATCCCGTCATGACCGTCACATAACACGGTCAGGATCATCCCGTCATGACCGTCACATAACACGGTCAGGGTCATCCCGTCATGACCGTCACATAACACGGTCAGGATCATCCTGTCATGACCGTCACATAGCACGGTCAGAATCATTCCGTCATGACCGTCACATAACACGGTCAGGGTCTTCCCGTCATGGTGCTAGGGAGGTTATGGATGAGATAATGAGAGCGAATATTAATGCACAACATCACTTTCCGAGGAAGGAAGGAAGGAAGGAAGGAAGCGTCATATGGGTAGTTGGTCGTGTCACGGGTCATGGCGGTAGGAAGGCAAGTTGTCAGCTCACAAGGAATGTGGCCGAAGTCATCGTGTAAACTGCCAGATGGCGACAGGAAGATCACAGAACTGTATTATTGGAAAGTCGTGCTTCCTGACCATGAAAGATATTGATGGTATTCTAGATCCTGTGGCACGAGACGAGAGCCACATGAGCAGCGGATGTCCTGTATGAGAGCGACTATAACAACTCTAGATTGGAATTATCTTTTCTCTATGTAAATAATTACGGCACCAACACAACACTCCCAACTTTTGTTGAACACCTGTAATGTTACACATGTGGGGCTTTAAGGATAATGGAAGTGCTATGTTACGTTGTGATGCTCGAGAGATGAATTGTGATAGTTTCTAAACTGAACAATGGGAAAATGGTGACACTTAGAAAAAGACGAAGCGAAAATTACATTTTCGCGCAACTGAATTTAACCAGAAAGCTACTGTCGCTCTCCGAGATGATGCGCAGGTACATACTGAGAGGAGAACCATTGATGATGCGCAGGTCCATACTGAGAGGAGAACCACTGGTGATGCGCAGGTCCATACTGAGAGGAGAACCATTGATGATGCGCAGGTCCATACTGAGAGGAGAACCAATGAAGATGCGTAGATCCATACTGAGAGGAGAACCACTGATGATGCGCAGGTCCATACTGGCAAGAGAACCATTGAAGATGTGCAGGTCCATACTGAGAAGAGAACCATTGATGGCGCGCAGGTCCAAAATGAGAGAACCATTTATGATGCGTAGATTCATATTGAGAGAACCATTGATGATGCGTGGGTTCATACTGAGAGGAGAAACATTGATGATACAGATCCATACAGATAGAAACACTGAATATGAGCAGGTCCATACTGAGAGGAGAACCATTGATGATGAGCAGGTCCATACTGAGAGAAGAACCACTCATGATGCGCAGATCCAAACTGAGAAGAGAACCATTGAATATGAGCAGGTCCATACTGAGAGAAGAACCACTGATGATACACAGGTCCATACTGAGAACTACTGATGATGCGCAAGTCCATACTAAAAGGAGAACCATTGATGATGCGCAGGTTCATACTGAGAAGCACTGATGATGTGCTGGTCCATACTGAGAGAACCATTGATGATGCGAAGATTCATACTGAGAGGAGAACCACTGATGATGTATAAGTCCATAGTGAGAGGAGAAACAATGATGATGCACAGGTTCATACTGAGAGAAGCACTGATAATGCGCAGGTCCATACTAAGAGAACCATTGATGATGCGCAGATTCATAGTGAGAGGAGAACCATTAATGACGCATGCCCATAGTGAAAGGAGAACCATTGATGATGCGCAGATTCATACTGAGAGGAGAACCATTGATGATGCATATGTCCATAGTGAGAGGAGAACCATTGATGATGCACAGGTTCATACTGATAGAACTATTCATGATGCGCAGATCCATACTAAGAGAGCCATTGATGATGCGCAGGTCCATACTGAGAAGAGAACCTTTGATGACTCGTGGTCCATACCGAGAGAACCATTGATGATGCACAGGTTCATACTAAGAGAACCACTGATGATGTGGAGGTCCATACTGACAAGAAAACCATTGATGATGCACAGGTCCATAGTGATAGAACCACTGAATATGAGCAGGTCCATACAGAGAAAAAACCATTAATGATGCACATGTTCATACAGACAGGGGCACCATTGATGATGACCAGTTTCATACTGAGAAGCACTGATGATGCGCAGGTCCACACTGAGAGGAGAACTAATGTTAATGCGCAGGTCCAAAGTGAGGGGAACCATTGATGATGCGCAGGCCCATACTGAGAGGAGAGCCATTGGTGATGGGCAGGTCAACATTGAGAGAACCATTGATGATGCGCAAGTCCATACTGAAAGGAGAACCACTGATGGCGCGCTAGTTCAAAATGACAGGAGAACCATTGATGATGCGTAGGTTCATATTGAGAGAACCACTGATGAAGCACAGGTCCATACTGATAGAACCACTGAATATGAGCAGGTCCATACTGAGAGAACTATTGAATATGAGCAGGTTCATACTGAGAGAACCATTAATGATGCACAGGTTCTTACTGAGAGAACCATTATTGATGCCCAGGTTCATACTGAGAAGCACTGATGATGCGCATGTCCATACTGAGAACCACTGATGATGCGCAGATTCATACTGAGAGGAGAACCATTGATGATACTTAAAGTCCACAGAGAGAGGAGGACCATTGATGATGCGCAGGTTCATACTGAGAACCATTGATGATGAACAGGTCCACACTGAGAGAACCACTAATGATGCGCAGGTTCATACTGATAGAACTATTGATGATGCACAGGTCCATATTGAGAGGAGAACCATTGATGATGCACAGGTTCATACTGAATGGAGAACCATTGATGATGTGGAGGTCCCTACTGACAGGAGAACCATTGATGATGCGCAGGTCCACAGAGGAAAAACCATTGATGATGCGCAGATCCATACTGAAAGAAGCAGTGATGATGCACAGGTCCATAATGAGAAAAGAATCATTGATGATGTGTAGGTCCATACTGAGAGTACCATTTATGATGCGCAGGCCTAAACTGAAAGAACCATTGATGATGCGCAGGTCCACACTGAGAGGAGAACCAGTGATGATGCGCAGGTCCATAGTCAGGAGAACCATTGATCATGCGCAGGTCCATACTGAGAGGAGAACCATTGGTGATGGGCAGATCCACATTGAGTGAACCACTGATGATGCGCAGGTCCATACTGAGAAGCATTGATGATGGGCAGGTCCTCAGGGAACCATTGATGATGAGGTTCATACTGAGAGGGGAATCGGTGATGTGCAGGTTCATAGTGAGAGAACCATTGATGATGTGCAGGTCCATACTGAGAGAACTACTGATTATGTGTGGGTTCATTCTGAGAGAATCATTGATGATGCACAGGTTCATATTGAGAGAACCTTTGATGAGGCACAGGTTCATACTAAGGAGAGAACCACTGATGATGCGCAGGTCCATACTGAGAGGACAACCATCGATGACGCGCAGGTCCACACTGAGAAACATTGATGATGCGCAGGTCCATACTGAGGGGAGAGGCATTGATGATGCGCAGTTCATACTGAAAGGAGAACCACTGATGATGCGCAGGTCCATACTGAGAAGAATTATTGATGATGCGCAGGTCCATACTGAAACACTGATGATGCGCAGGCCCATACTGAGAGAACCATTGATGAAGCGCAGATCCACGCTGAGAAGAGAACCAATGATGATGCGCCGGTCGAAAAAGAGAACCATTGATGATGCGCAGGTAAACACTGAGAGGAGAACTATTGATGATGCGCAGGTCCATTCTGAGAACCATTGATGTTGCGCAGGTTTACACTGAAAGAACCATTGATGAAGCGCAGGTTCATACTGAGAGGAAAATCATTGATGATGCGCAGGTCCATACTGAGAGAAGAATCATTGATGATGCACAGGTCAATTCTGACAGGAGAACCACTTATGATGCACAGATCCACACTGAGAAGAGAGCAAGTGATGATGCGCAGGTCGAAAGTGAAGAGAACCATTGAAGATGCGAAGGTTCATACTGAGAGAAGAGCCATTGATAATGCGCAGGTCCATACTGAGACCATAATCATTGATGATGCGCAGGTCAATACTGACAGGAGAACCACTGATGATGCGTAGGTCCATACTGAGAGGAGAACCACTGATGATGCGGGGGTCTATACTTAGAGAACCACTGACGATGCGCAGGTCCATACTGAAAAAAGCATTGATGATGGGCAAGTCCACACTTTGAGGGGAACCATTGGTGATGCGCAGGTCCATAGTGAGAAAAACCATTGATGATGTGCAGGTTCAGACTGAGAGGAGAGTCACTGATGATCAGGTTCATACTGAGAGGTGAACCATTGATGATGTGCAGGTTCATAGTGAGAGGAGAGCCAGTGATGATACGCAGGTCCATACTGAGGAGAACCATTGATGATGCGCAGGTCCATACCGAGAGGAGAATCACTGATATGTTGGCTCATTCTGAGAATAGAATCATTGATGAAGCACAGGTTCATAATGAGAGAACCCGTGATAATGCGCATGTTCATACTGAGGGGAGAATCACTGATGATGCGCAAGTCCATACTGAGAGGAGAACCGTCGATGACGCGCAGGTCCACACTGAGAAACATTGATGATGCGCTGGTCCACACTGAGAACCATTGATGATGCGTAGGTCCATACTGAGAGAAGCCATTGATGATGCGCATGTCCAGTCTGCGGAAAACCAGTGATGATGCGCAGGTCCATACTGAGAACCATTAATGATGCGCAGGTTCATACTGAGAGAACCATTGATGATGCGCAGGTTCATACTGAGAAGACAACCATTGATGATGCACAGGTCTATACTGAGAAAACCATTGATGATGCGCAGGTTTATACGGAGAGGAGAACCACTGAAGATGCGTAGGTCCACACTGAGAGGAGAACCATTGATGATGCGCAGGTCCATAATGAGGAGAGCCATTGATGATACGCAGGTTCATACTGAGAGGAGAAACAATGGTGATGGGCAGGTCCACATTGAGAGCAGTACCATTGACGATGCGCAACTCCATACTGAGAGGAGAACCATTGGTCATGTGCATGTTCATTCTGAGAGAATAATTGATGATGCACTGAATAACTGGTGATGCGCAGGTTCATACTGAGAGGAGAACCTTGATGATGCGTAGGTTCATACTTAGGGGAGAACCAATGATGATGTGCAGGCCCATACTGAGAGGAGAACCATCGATGACGCGCAGGTCCACACTGAGAGAACCATTGCTGATGCGCAGGTCAAGTCTGAGGAGACCCACTGATGATGTGCAGGTCCATACTGAGAGAGCCATTGATGATGCCCAGGTCCAGTCTTGAGAACCATTGATGATGCGCAGGTCCATACTGAGAACCATTGGCGATGCATAGATCCACACTGAGAGGAGAACCAATGATGATGCGCAGGTCGATACTGACAAGAGAATCATTCATGATGCGCAGGTCCATAATGGGAGAACCATTGATGATGCGCAGGTTCATACTGAGAGCAGAGCCATTGATGATGAGCAGGTCCATAATGACAACCATTGATGATGCGCAGGTCCACACTGAGAGAACCATTGATGATGTGTAGGTCCAGTGTGAGAACCATTGATGATGCACAGGTCCATACTGAGAACCATTGATGATGCGTAGGTTCATAGTGAGAGAACCATTGATGATGCGCGGGTCCATACTGAGAATCATTGATGATGCATAGGTCCACACTTAGAGAACCAATAATGATGCGCAGGTACATAGTGACAAGAGAACCATTGATAATGCGCAGGACCATACAGAGAGGAGGACCATTGATAATGCGCATGTTCATACTGAGAGAACCATTGATGATGTGCAGGTACATACTGAGTTCATTGATGATGCGCAGGTCCATACTGTGAGAACTATTGATGATACGCAGGTCCACACTGAGAGGAAAACCATTGATAATGCACAGGTCCATAGTTAGGAGAATTAATGACGATGCGCAGGTTCATACTGAAAGAACCACTGATGCGCAGGTCCATACTGAGAACCACTGATGATGTGCAGGTCCATACTGTGAGAACCATCGATGATGCGCAGGTCCATACTGAGAGAACCATTGATGATGCGCAGGTTCAGAGTGAGAGGAGAACCACTGATGATACGCGGGTCCATAATGAGAACCGTTGATGATGCACAGGTCTACACATAGAGAACCAATAATGATGCACAGGTCCATACTGACAAGAGACCCATTGAAGATGCGCAGACACATAGAAGAGGACCATTGATGAGGCGAAGGTCCATCCTGAGAGGAGAATCATTGATGATGCGCAGATCCACAGTGAGAGCCATTGATGATGCGCAGATCCATATTGAGAACCATTGATGATGCGCAGGTTCATACTGAGAGAACCATTGATGATGTGCGGGTCCATACTGAGAACCATAGATGATGCGCAGGTCCATACTGTGAGAACCATTGATGATGCGCAGGTCCACAATGAGAACCATTGATTATGCGTAGGTCCATAGTTAGAACCATTGATGCGCAGGTTCATACTGAGAACCATTGATGATGCGCAGGTCCATACTGAGAACCATTGATGGTGCGCAGGTCCAAACTGAGAGGACCATTGGTGATGGGCAGGTCCATACTGAAAAGAACCACTGGTGATGCACAGGTCCATACTGAGAAACATTGATAATGCGCAGGTCCACACAGAAGGAACCATTGATGATGCGCAGGTCCATATTGAGAACCACTGATGATGCGCAGATTCATACTGTGAGAACCATTGATGATGCGCAGGTCCACACTGAGAGAACCATTGATGCACAGGTCCATAGGAGAACCATTAATGATGCACAGGTTCATACTGAGAAACATTGATGATGCACAGATTCATACGAAAGAACCACTGATGATGCGCAGGTCCACAATGAGAACCATTGATTATGTGTAGGTCCATAGTTAGAACCATTGATGCGCAGGTTCGTACTGAGAACCATTGATGATGCGCATGTCCATACTGAGAACCATTGATGATGCGCAGGTCCAAACTGAGAGGAGAACCATTGGTGATGGGCAGGTCCATACTGAAAAGAACCATTGATGATGCGCAGGTCCATACTGAGAACCATTGATAATGCGCAGGTCCACACTGAAGGAACCATTGATGATACGCAGGTCCATATTGAGAACCATTGATGATGCGCAGGTTCTTACTGTGAGAACCATTGATGATGCGCAGGTCCACACTGAGAACCATTGATTATGCGCAGGTCCATAGGAGAACCACTGATGATGCACAGGTTCATACTGAGAAACATTGATGATGCGCAGATTCATACGAAAGAACCATTGATGATGCGCAGGTCCATACTGAGAACCAATGATGATGCGCAGGTCCATACTGTGAGAACCAATGATGATGCGAGGTCCACACTGAGAGAACCATTGATTATGCGCAGGTCCATAGGAGAACCATTGATGATGCGCAGGTCCATACTGAGGGGAGAACCATTGGCGAAGGATAGGTCCACATTGATAGGAGAACCATCGAAGATGCGCAAGTCCATACTGAGAGGAGAACCCTTGATGTGCAGATTCATTCTGAGAGAAGAATCACTGATGATGCGCAGGTTCATACTGACAGGTTCAAGGTGAGATGGAGAACCCTTGATGCGCAGGTTGATACTGAGGGGAAAACCACCGATGATGTGCAGGTCCATACTAAGAGGAGAACCATCGATGACGCGCGGGTCCATACTGAGGAGAACCATTGATTATTCACAGGTCCACACTGAGAACCATTGATGATTCACAGGTCCACACTGAAAGGAGAACCATTGTTGATGTGCAGGTCCAGTGTGAGAACCATTGATGATGCGCAGGTTCATACTGAGAGAACCATTGATGATGCGCAGCTTCATAGTGAATGGAAAACCATGGATAATGCGCGGGTCCATGCTGAGAACCAGTGATGATGGACAGGTCCACACTGAGAGAACCAATGATGATTGAGAGAACCATTGATGATGCGCAGGTCCATACTGAAAGGAGAACCATGGATAATACGCAGGTCCACACTGAGAGGAGAACCATTGATGATGCGCAGGTCCATACTGAGAACCATTAATGATGCGCAGGTTCATACTGAAAGGAGAACCATTGATGATAAGCATGTCCACAATGAGAACCATTGATTATGCGTAAGTCCATAGTAAGGAGAACCATTGATGCGCAGGTTCATACTGAGAACCATTGATGATGCGCAGGTCCATATTGAGAACCACTGATGATGCGCAGGTCCAAACTGAGAGGAGAACCATTGGCGATGGGCAGGTCCATACTGAAAAGAACCATTGATGATGCGCAGGTCCACACAGAGAGGAGAACCATTGGTGATGGGCACGTCTACAATGGGAGGAGAACCATTGATGATGCGCACGTTCATACTGAGAGAACCATTGATGATGCGCAGGTCCACACTGAGAGGAGAACAATTGATCATGCGCCGGTGAGAACCAATGATGATGTCCAGGTTCATTCTGAGAAGAATCACTGATGATGCGCAGGTTCATGAGAGAACCCTTGATGATGCGCAGGTTCATAGTGAGATGGAGAACCCTTGATGATGCACAGGTTCATACTGAGGGGAAAACCACCGATGACGTGCAGGTCCATACTGAGAACCATCGATGACGCGCAGGTGCACACAGAGAATCATTGATGATGCGCGGGTTCACAATGAGAGGAAAACCAATGATGATGCCCACGTCCAGTCTGATGAGAACCACTGATGATGCGCAATTCCATACTGAACCATTGATGATGTGCAGGTTCATGCTGAGAACCATTGATGATGCGCAGGTCCATACTGAGAACAACTGATGATGCACAGGTCCACACTGAGAGGAGAACCAATGATAATGCGCAGGTCCATACTGAGAGGAGAACCATTGGTAATGGGGAGGTCCACAGTGAGAGCAAAACCACTGATGATGCACAAGTCCATACTGAGAGAACCATTGATGATGTGCAGGTTCATTCTGAGAGGAGAATCACTGATGATGCGCAGGTTCTTACTGAGATGAGAACCCTTAATGATGCGCAGGTTCATAATGAGATGGAAAACCCTTGATGATGCGCAGGTCCATACTGAGAACCATTGATGATTCGCAGGTCCACACTGAGAGAAGAACCATTGCTGATGTGCAGGTTCGGTCTGAGAACAATTGATGATGCGCAGGTACATACTAAGAGAACCAGTGATGATGCACAGCTTCATAGTGAGCGGAGAACCATGGATGATGCGCGGTCCATACTGAAAACCATTGATAATTCGCAAGTCCACACTGAGAGAACCATAGATGATGCACAGGTCCATACTGAGAACCACTGATGATGCACAGGTTCATACTGAGAACAATTGATGATGAGCAGGTCCATACTGATAGAATATTGATGATACGGTTCCATACTGAAAACCATTGATGATGCGCAGTTTCATACTGAGGAGAACCACTGATGATGCGCAGGTCCATACTGAGAGAACCACTGATGATCCGCAGGTCCACACTGAGAACCATTGATGATGCGCAGGTCCATAGTGAGGAGAACCATTGATGATGCGCAGGTCCATACTGAGAGAACCATTGGTGATGGGCAGGTCCACACTGAGAGGAGAACCATTGATGATGCACAGGTTCATACTGAGAGGAGAACGCTTGATAATGCGCAGGTTCATACTGAGGGGAAAACCACCGATGATGTGCAGGTTCATACTGAGAACCATCGATGACGCGCAAGTCCACACTGAGAGAACCATTGATGATGCGCACATCCGGTCTGATGAGAACCATTGATGATGCTTAATTCCATACTGAAAGAACCACTGATGATGCGCAGGTCCATACTGAGAACCATTGATGATGCACAAGTCCACACTGACAGAACCAATGATGTTGCGCAGGTCCATACTGACAAGAGAACCATGATGATGCGCAGGTCCATACTGAGAGAGCCACTGATGATGCGCAGGTTCATACCGAGAGAACCACTGATGATGCGCAGGTTCATACTGAGAGAACCATTGATGAAGCGCAGGTCCATACTGAGAGGAGAACCATTGATGATGCGCAGGTCCATACTGAGAGGAGAGCCATTGATGATGTGCAGGTTCATCGAAAAGAATTATTGATGATGCTCAGGCTCGTACTGAGAGAACCATTGATGATGCGTAGGTCCATACTAAGAACCATTGATAATGCAGAGGTCTACACTGAGAGAACCAATGATGATGCGCAGGTCCATACTGACAAGAGAACCATTGATGATGCGCAGGTTCATACTGAGAGGAGAACCATTGATGAAGCGCAGATCCATACTAAGAGAACCATTCATAATGTGCAGGTCCACACTGAAAGAACCATTAATGATGTGGCGAACCACTGATGATACACAAGTACACACTGAAAGGAAAACCCTTGATGATGCGCAGGTTCATCCTGAGTGGAGAACCACTGATGTGCAAGTCCATACTGGGAGTAGAACCATCGATGACGCGCAGGTCCACACTGAGAGAACCACTGATAATGCGGAGGTCCATTGAGGAGAACCAAAGGTAATGCGCAGGTACATATGGTGAGGAGAACGATTGATGATGCGCAGGTCGAGTCTGAGAGAACAATTGATGATGTGCAGGTCCATACTGAGGAGAATCATTGATGATGCGCAGATTCGTACTGAGAGAACAATTGATGATGTGCAGGTCCATACTGAGGAGAATCACTGATGATGCGCAGATTCGTACTGAGAGAACCATTGATGATGCGCAGGTCCATACTGAGAACCATTAATAATGCAGAGGTCTACACTGAGAGGAGAACCAATGATGATGTGCAGGTCCATACTGACAAGAGAACCATTGATGATGCGCGGGTTCATACTGAGAGGAGAACCATTGATGAAGCGCAGATCCATACTAAGAGGAGAACCATCCATGATGTGCAGGTCCACACTGAGAGAACCACTGATGATGTGCAGGTCCATGCTGAGAACTATTGATCATGCGCAGGTTCATACTGAGAGGAGAATCAGTGATGATGAAGTTCTTACCGAGATTGATGATGTGCAGGTTCATGGTGAGAGAACTACTGATGATGCGCAGGTCCATACTGAGAACCACTGATGATACGAATGTTCACAGAAAGAACCATTGATGATGCACAGGCTCATACTGAGAGGAGAACCATTGCTGATGCTCAGGTTCATGCTGAGAGAACTATTGATAATGCGCAGGTCCATACTGAGAGGAGAACCATTGCTGATGCTCAGGTTCATGCTGAGAGAACTATTGATAATGCGCAGGTCCATACTGAGAGGAGAACCATTGATGATGCGCAGGTTCATGCTGAGAGAACTATTGATAATGCGCAGGTTCATAGTGAGAGAACCATTGATGATGCGTAAGTCCACACTGATAGAACCATTGATGATTCGCAGGTCCATAGTGAAAACCATTGATGATGTGCAGATCCACACTGAGAGAAGAACCATTGACGATTCGCAGGTCCATACTAAGAGGAAAACGATTGACGATGCGTAGGTCCATAATGAGAGAACCATTAACGATGCGCAGGTCCACGCTGAGAGAACCATTGACGATGCGTAGGTCCATAATGAGAGGAGAACCATTGACGATGCGCAGGTCCATACTGAGGGAAGAACCATTAACGATTCGCAGGTCCATACTGAGAGGAGAACCATTGATGATGCGTATGTCCATACTGAGAGGAGAACCATTGACGATGCGCAGGTTCATACTGAGAGAACCATTAATGATGCGCACGTCCATACCGAGAGAACAATTGACGATGCGCAGGTGCATACTGAGAGGAGAACCATTGATGATGCGTATGTCCATACTGAGAGGAGAACCACTGACGATGCGCAGGTTCATACTGAGAGAACCATTAATGATGCGCAGGTCCATACCGAGAGAACCATTGACGATGCGCAGGTCCATACTGAGAGAAGAACCATTGACGATGTGCAGGTCCATACTGAGAGGAGAACCGTTCACTGGGATTAAAAGAACGTGGATAAGAGAGACCACGGCAAGAAAAGTAAGCAGTAGGTATTTTTTCTATGTCTTCAGACTCTGGCCGTAGCTTTATTCAATATAACATCTATTATCATTACCATATCTGGACCTGGATCCTATATAAGCCGACCCATATACCGCTAATACCATAATGTCCCTGTATCCTGATTAGATAGCATTAATACAAAGGAATTCAAACAGCAACAGAACAGGTATTACTGGATTACTTACTAATTGATAGGCGTGCAAAAGAGAGACTCTAGGTTGTGAGAGTGCTGAGAGGGTCAGCTGGTTGGATGTCTAATCCTCACCTGTTGGAGACGAAGGTGAAGATTTGTAGAGGCATTGTGAAAAGAGGCGATAACATGAGTGACAAAAGGATGATGAAAGTAAGTGAGCTTGAAAAAGATTTGAGAGAAAACAACAGGAGAGACTGAGTGTTTCATGGCAAAATGTAAGAGTAACGAAACTAGAAGAGTACGCGAGCAGTGGAAGGTATTAAAGTAAGCAGTCTGTGCTACACGGAAGATGGAAGGTGGGCAGGTGAGAGGAAGTAGTGAGTGGTAAGGTGACGATGTAGGAAGGTGGGCAGGTGAGAGGGTGTAGTGAGTGGTAAGGTGACGATGTAGGAAGGTGGGCAGGTGAGAGGGGGTAGTGAGTGGTAAGGTGACGATGTAGGAAGGTGGGCAGGTGAGAGGGGGTAGTGAGTGGTAAGGTGACGATGTAGGAAGGTGGGCAGGTGAGAGGGGGTAGTGAGTGGTAAGGTGACGATGTAGGAAGGTGGGCAGGTGAGAGGGTGTAGTGAGTGGTAAGGTGACGATGTAGGAAGGTGGGCAGGTGAGAGGGGGTAGTGAGTGGTAAGGTGACGATGTAGGAAGGTGGGCAGGTGAGAGGGTGTAGTGAGTGGTAAGGTGACGATGTAGGAAGGTGGGCAGGTGAGAGGGTGTAGTGAGTGGTAAGGTGACGATGTAGGAAGGTGGGCAGGTGAGAGGGTGTAGTGAGTGGTAAGGTGACGATGTAAAGTTACCCGTGAAAATATGAGAGGCGTATGGTCGGTATTTATGGGAAGGGACAGGAGTAATGTCAAGATGTGCAAGAGAAAGTGGCAGGAGATAAAAAAGGAAGGTGTAGGGGTAGAAAAAGAGGGCAACTGAGAGTTGGGGAGAGGGTATCATAAACCTTTAGGGACAATAAAATGTTTTGGAAGGAGGTTAATAGTGTGAGAATAACAATAGGAAAAAATGGGAACATATGTGAAGGAGGCAAATGAGGAAGTGGTAACAGGCAGTAATGAGGCAAGGAGGAAATGGAGTGAGTATTTTCAAGGAATATTCAATGAGTCTGATGATAGAGTGGTGAGCGTAGGCTGTTCAGGTCGGAGATGCAGGAGGAACAATAGATTAACGGCAAGTAGCATGGTGAAGAGAGAAGAGTTGCTGGAAGCTTGAGTAAGATGAAATGTGGCAAGAAGGCTGGAGTGGATGGTAATGCAATCCAACTGTGTTGTTAACTGGTTAGCAAGGATTTTCATAGTATATCTATATCATGGTGAAGTGTCTCAGGATTGGCGAAATGCATGTATAGTGCCAATGTACACAGGCAAAGGGGATAAAGGTGAGTGTTCATACTACAGAGGCACAGGTTTGTTGAGTATACCTGGTAAGATGTTTGGCAGAGTGGTGATTGAGTGGGTGAAGACTTGTACAGAACATCAGCCTAGGGTGGAAAAATGTGGTTGCAGGAGTGGTGGAGGATGTGTGGATCAGGTGTTTGCTTTGAAGAATGTTTGGGATTATTAAGGAAACACATGAGTTTGTACGTGGCATTTAGGGATCTGGAGAACACATATGATATGGCTGATAGGGATGTCGTGTGGAAGGTGTAATAATATATGGTGTGCGAGGAAAGGCATCTCAGGGGTTTTTATCTCGACATTATGGCCTGTGTGCGAGAGGGTAGAGAGAATGGCGAGTGTTTCCAGGGGTAAGTGGGTCTCTGCGGTAGGGGTGTTTACGAAAGATCACTTATACAGGGCAGGTGGTGGAGTTATGATCTACGTTGATAACAATCAAAGTGTTATCAAGATAAGCAAAGTAGACACTAACACACACACACACACACACACACACACACACACACACACACACACAAACTTGCGACTCTGACATTACCAACAAGTTAAAAAGTAAACTACGTCTCGGCGTATTTACAAACCTCCTAAACAAAGAGAAGACGACGATAAGATATTCTACATTGAGATCAAAACTATGATAAGCAGTCAAGAGGTTAGAATAGGAGGAGACTTCAAGACGTTATCAGGTGATCGAGAAGGAACGAGACTAACGGAACTGATTGAAGATATTTTCCTAGATCAATTAATTAACCAACTAGAGGTAAAAACATTTACGATCTTATCCTCACCAGTGACACAAACTTAACTCTTGCGAAGTCGGCGAGAGTTTGTCAAACATTGCTCACAGTTTGATTATATGAGAAATATATTTACATTATGAAATAAACGATAACAAAAAACTCTTGATCCCACATTACAGGCAAACAAATTTTGAAAATATTAGTCATGAAATTCCCAGTAGCAGTTGGACAAAACTTCTTGACGTTCACACAGTAGAGGAAATGTGGACTAATTTCAAAATCCCACTACTCAAGGTTGAAGCTAAACATATTCCACGAATTACGAAGAGAACTTGTAATATTTTACAACCATTATGGATGAACAGGAGAATAGATGGACCAATTTGACAAAAGATAAAAACATATAAGAAATTTAATTCAATGAATCGATGAAAATCACCAGGAAGGAATCAAAATCCAGAGAGAGTGTAAGAAGGTCATATGACACAGTAAACGCCTCGAAGACCAAAGAATTTCTTTGAAAGTTAAGAATAATCCTAAGGAATTCTTCAAGTATTTGATGTAAAAAATAATACGAGGTAAAATTGTCACGTTTCTAGAACACAAAATTATATCAGACAACCCAAACAGTTTCCACTATAGTAAATCCTGCATGACGATCTTGCTGGAAATTTTTAAATGTTATTTATCAGAATTGGGACGAAAATTATCGTCTGATGAATGATATTTAGATTTCCCAAAGGCTTTCGATAAAGTACCTCTTAAAGCACACGGAATCGGTGAAGAACTCTGTAAATGGATCAGAGTCTGGCTTACCGGAAGAAAGCAGCGAGTAGTATTAAAGGCGAAGCCTCAGATTGGCTCGACGACGTAACGAGTCACCGGTGTGCCACAGGGGTCGATCCTGGGCCCAATTCTTTACATAATATTCATTAATGACCGAGAACTCGGTCTCATATATAAGATCTCTAAATCTGCTGACGATAATAAACTTGGAGGTAGAACTGTAAACAGGCGGGACTACGAAATGATTCAAAGAGATCTTAACTAACTAGCAGAGTGGTCAGACAAATGGCAAATAAAGTTTAATGTAGACAAGTGTAAAGTTATGCACTTTGGAGATAAGAATATACCTTACGGCTACAAACTATTCGGAAAACCCCTTAACTAAAGTAAATGAAGAAAAGGACCTTGGAGTTATCATTAGCAACAATCTGAAGTACAGTAAACAGTGTCAAGCAGCAAGTACAAAAAGGTAACCAAATATTAGGTTTCACAGCCAGGAACACAGGTTATGAGACACCAGAAACAATTTTTGTACTTTGTAATTCTTTAGTAAGATCAGACCTTGAATATGCGGTCCACTTCTGATCCCCAAACTATAAAAAAGACGAAGAAAAATTAGAGCAAGTGCAAAGACGCACAACAAAATTGATCCCATCCCTTAGAAATCTGGTATACGAAGAGAGGCTAAAACGATTAGATCTCTTCTCCCTTAAAAAAACGTAGACTTCGCGGCGACTTGATCCAAGTGTTCAAAATTCTGAATAAATTCGATAGGTGTGTTGAGCACTGGAATAAGTTACCGTCAGACGTAGTGAATGCTAAGACTATAAATACCTTCAAAAGCCTTTTAGACAAATATTTCATAAATGATGTATACTCTGAGAAAAACGCCAGAAATAAACTGTATAAACGATATCGTTAACGGGGACACTAGAAGGCTAATGTGCAGCAGTGGAGATCGGTAATAGTTTAAAAAACTGCTGCGCAGAATTACATTTTCTTATTTTATTTCACCAGACAACCAAGTCGTGGGCCAATCAGGCCTCTTGTTGTCTGTCTTCCTCATTCAAACTCATGTAAACCCTTGATAAAAACTTCTCTGCATCTAGCAGCTTGCCCCCCCCCCCCGCACCATATATTCTTAAGACCTTCCACAAAGCATCTCTATCAACTCTATCATATGCCTTCTCCAGATCCATGAATGCTACATACAAATCCATCTTTTTCTCTAAGTATTTCTCACATACATTCTTTAAAGTAAATACCTGATCCATACATCCTCCACACTGGTCTTCCCCAATCTGATGCTCTGTACATGCCTTCACCCTCTCAATCAATATCCTCCCATATAATTTACCAGGAATACTCAACAAACTTATGTCTCAGTAGTTTGAACACTTACCTTTATCCCCTTTGCATTTGTACAATGGCACTATGCATGTATTCCGCCAATCCTCAGGCACTTCACCATGAACCATACATGTACTGAATATCCTTACCAACCAATCAACAACACAGTCAGCCCCTTTCTTAATAAATTCCACTGCAATACCATCCAAACCTGCTGCCTTTCTGGATTTCATCTACCGCAAGGCTTCCACTACCTCTTCTCTGTTTCCCAAAGCATTTTCCCTAACCCTCTCACTTTGCACACCACCTCGACCAAAACACCCTATATCTGCCACTCTATCATCAAACACATTCAACAAACCTTCAAAATACTCACTCCATCTCCTCACTTCATCACTACTTGTTATCACCTCCCCCCCTTGCCCTCTTCACCGATGTTCTCATTTGTTCTCTTGTCTTACGCATATTTTTTTACCTCCTTCCAAAACATCTTTTTTATTCTCCCTAAAGTTTGCTGATTCTTGTCCATCTCAAGGTTAAAAGACGGGACAACACCGAGTGGAAAACAGTCGCTGCAACACACGTGCAGTATTCACAAACATCGATTGTAAAACCTAGCCACAAGGGGAGGATGAACAGCTGGGGGAGCTGTGAGCGTGTGCCCGACCTGGTAGGGGAACACGCTGAGCCATGAGCATTCGCGCTAACCATTCATTACACCAGGGAGGCCTGTGTGTGTGTGTGTGTGTGTGTGTGTGTGTGTGTGTGTGTGTGTGTGTGAATGTATATGAGTGTGTGTATGTGTGTGTAATTGTGTGTGTATGTGCGTGTATGCTTGTGTGTGTATGTGTGTGTATGCGAGGGAGGGTGTGCATGTATGTGTGTATGTGCGTGTATCTATGTATAAGTGTGTTTGTTTGCACGTATGTGTGTATGTATGTACGTGTGTGTATGCGTGGCTGTGTGTGTATGTATGTATGTGTGTATGTGCGTGTATGTATGTATAAGTGTGTTTGTATGCACGTATGTGTGTATGTATGTATGTGTGTGTAATTGTGTGTGTATGTGTGTGTATGTTTGTGTGTGTGTGTGTGTGTGTGTGTGTGTGTGTGTGTGTGTGTGTGTGTGTGTGTGTGAATGTATATGTGTGTGTGTATGTGTGTGTAATTGTGTGTGTATGTGCGTGTATGCTTGTGTGTGTATGTGTGTGTATGTGTGGGTGTGTGTGCATGTATGTGTGTATGTGCGTGTATGTATGCATAAGTGTGTTTGTATGCACGTATGTGTGTATGTATGTATGTGTGTGTATGCGTGGGTGTGTGTGTATGTATGTGTGTATGTGCGTGTATGTATGTATAAATGTGTTTGTATGCACGTATGTATGTATGTGTGTGTAATTGTGTGTGTATGTGTGTGTATGTTTGTGTGTGTGTGTGTGTGTGTGTGTGTGTGTGTGTGTGTGTGTGTGTGTGTGTGTGTGTGTGTGTGTGTGTGAATGTATGAGTGAGTGTGTGTGTACGTATGTGAGTATGTTCGTGTATGTATGTATGTATGTATATGTGTGTGTTTGTATGCATGTATGTATGTGTATGTATGTATGTACGTATGAGTGTGTACGTGTGTATGTATGTGCGTATGTGTGTATGTGTGTGTATGTGTGTGTATGTGTATATGTTTATGTGTGTATGTGTGTGTGTGTGTGTGTGTGTGTGTGTGTGTGTGTGTGTGTGTGTGTGTGTGTGTGTGTGTGTGTATATAACTTTCTAAAATGGGAAACAGAAGAAGGAGTCACGCGGGGAGTGCTCATCCTCCTCGAAGGCTCAGACTGGGATGTCTAAATGTGTGTGGATGTAACCAAGATGTGAAAAAAGGAGAGATAGGTAGTATGTTTGAGGAAAGGATCCTGGATGTTTTGGCTCTGAGTGAAACGAAGCTCAAGGGTAAAGGGGAAGAGTGGTTTGGGAATGTCTTGGGAGTAAAGTCAGGGGTTAGTGAGAGGACAAGAGCAAGGGAAGGAGTAGCAGTACTCCTGAAACAGAAGTTGTGGGAGTATGTGATAGAATGTAAGAAAGTAAATTCTCGATTAATATGGGTAAAACTGAAAGTTGATGGAGAGAGATGGGTGATTATTGGTGCATATGCACCTGGGCATGAGAAGAAAGATCATGAGAGGCAAGTGTTTTGGGAGCAGCTGAATGAGTGTGTTAGTGGTTTTGATGCACGAGACCGGGTTATAGTGATGGGTGATTTGAATGCGAAGGTGAGTAATGTGGCAGTTGAGGGAATAATTGGTATACATGGGGTGTTCAGTGTTGTAAATGGAAATGGTGAAGAGCTTGTAGATTTATGTGCTGAAAAAGGACTGGTGATTGGGAATACTTGGTTTAAAAAGCGAGATATACATAAGAATACGTATGTAAGTAGGAGAGATGGCCAGAGAGCGTTATTGGATTACGTGTTAATTGACAGGCACGCGAAAGACAGACTTTTGGATGTTAATGTGCTGAGAGGTGCAACTGGAGGGATGTCTGATCATTATCTTGTGGAGGCTAAGGTGAAGATTTGTATGGGTTTTCAGAAAAGAAGAGTGAATGTTGGGGTGAAGAGGGTGGTGAGAGTAAGTGAGCTTGGGAAGGAGACTTGTGTGAGGAAGTACCAGGAGAGACTGAGTACAGAATGGAAAAAGGTGAGAACAATGGAAGTAAGGGGAGTGGGGGAGGAATGGGATGTATTTAGAGAATCAGTGATGGATTGCGCAAAAGATGCTTGTGGCATGAGAAGAGTGGGAGGAGGGTTGATTAGAAAGGGTAGTGAGTGGTGGGATGAAGAAGTAAGATTATTAGTGAAAGAGAAGAGAGAGGCATTTGGACGATTTTAGCATTGGAAAAAATGCAATTGAGTGGGAGACGTATAAAAGAAAGAGACAGGAGGTCAAGAGAAAGGTGCAAGAGGTGAAAAAGAGGGCAAATGAGAGTTGGGGTGAGAGAGTATCATTAAATTTTAGGGAGAATAAAAAGATGTTTTGGAAGGAGGTAAATAAAGTGCGTAAGACAAGGGAGCAAATGGGAACTTCAGTGAAGGGCGCAAATGGGGAGGTGATAACAAGTAGTGGTGATGTGAGAAGGAGATGGAGTGAGTATTTTGAAGGTTTGTTGAATGTTTTTGATGACAGAGTGGCAGATATAGGGTGTTTTGGTCGAGGTGGTGTGCAAAGTGACAGGGTTAGGGAAAATGATTTGGTAAACAGAGAAGAGGTAGTAAAAGCTTTGCGGAAGATGAAAGCCGGCAAGGCAGCAGGTTTGGATGGTATTGCAGTGGAATTTATCAAAAAAGGGGGTGACTGTATTGTTGACTGGTTGGTAAGGTTATTTAATGTATGTATGACTCATGGTGAGGTGCCTGAGGATTGGCGGAATGCGTGCATAGTGCCATTGTACAAAGGCAAAGGGGATAAGAGTGAGTGCTCAAATTACAGAGGTATAAGTTTGTTGAGTATTCCTGGTAAATTATATGGGAGGGTATTGATTGAGAGGGTGAAGGCATGTACAGAGCATCAGATTGGGGAAGAGCAGTGTGGTTTCACAAGTGGTAGAGGATGTGTGGATCAGGTGTTTGCTTTGAAGAATGTATGTGAGAAATACTTAGAAAAGCAAATGGATTTGTATGTAGCATTTATGGATCTGGAGAAGGCATATGATAGAGTTGATAGAGATGCTCTGTGGAAGGTATTAAGAATATATGGTGTGGGAGGCAAGTTGTTAGAAGCAGTGAAAAATTTTTATCGAGGATGTAAGGTATGTGTAAGTGTAGGAAGAGTGGAAAGTGATTGGTTCTCAGTGAATGTAGGTTTGCGGCAGGGGTGTGTGATGTCTCCATGGTTGTTTAATTTGTTTATGGATGGGGTTGTTAGGGAGGTGAATGCAAGAGTTTTGGAAAGAGGGGCAAGTATGAAGTCTGTTGGGGATGAGAGAGCTTGGGAAGTGAGTCAGTTGTTGTTCGCTGATGCTACAGCGCTGGTGGCCGATTCATGTGAGAAACTGCAGAAGCTGGTGACTGAGTTGGGTAAAGTGTGTGGAAGAAGAAAGTTAAGAGTAAATGTGAATAAGAGCAAGGTAATTAGGTACAGTAGGGTTGAGGGTCAAGTCAATTGGGAGGTAAGTTTGAATGGAGAAAAACTGGAGGAAGTAAAGTGTTTTAGATATCTGGGAGTGGATCTGGCAGCGGATGGAACCATGGAAGCGGAAGTGGATCATAGGGTGGGGGAGGGGGCGAAAATCCTGGGAGCCTTGAAGAATGTGTGGAAGTCGAGAACATTATCTCAGAAAGCAAAAATGGGTATGTTTGAAGGAATAGTGGTTCCAACAATGTTGTATGGTTGCGAGGCGTGGGCTATGGATAGAGTTGTGCGAAGGAGGATGGATGTGCTGGAAATGAGATGTTTGAGGACAATGTGTGGTGTGAGGTGGTTTGATCGAGTAAGTAACGTAAGGGTAAGAGAGATGTGTGGAAATAAAAAGAGCGTGGTTGAGAGAGCAGAAGAGGGTGTTTTGAAATGGTTTGGGCACATGGAGAGAATGAGTGAGGAAAGATTGACCAAGAGGATATATGTGTCGGAGGTGGAGGGAACGAGAAGTGGGAGACCAAATTGGAGGTGGAAAGATGGAGTGAAAAAGATTTTGTGTGATCGGGGCCTGAACATGCAGGAGGGTGAAAGGAGGGCAAGGAATAGAGTGAATTGGATCGATGTGGTATACCGGGGTTGACGTGCTGTCAGTGGATTGAATCAGGGCATGTGAAGCGCTTGGGGTAAACCATGGAAAGCTGTGTAGGTATGTATATTTGCGTGTGTGGACGTATGTATATACATGTGTATGGGGGTGGGTTGGGCCATTTCTTTCGTCTGTTTCCTTGCGCTACCTCGCAAACGCGGGAGACGGCGACAAAGCAATATATATATATATATATATATATATATATATATATATATATATATATATATATATATATATATATATATTTTTTTTTTTTTTTATTATTTTTCTTTGTCGCTGTCTTCCGCGTTTGCGAGGTAGCACAAGGAAACAGACGAAACAGGCCCAACCCGCCCACATACACATGTATATACATACACGTCCACACACGCAAATATACATACCTATACATCTCAATGTACACATATATACACACACAGACATATACATATATACACATGTACATAATTCATACTGTCTGCCTTTATTTATTCCCATCGCCACCTCGCCACACATGGAAGTATGCAAGTATGCAGTCTGTTGTGGATGAGAGAGCTTGGGAAGTGAGTCAGTTGTTGTTTGCTGATAATACAGCGCTGATGGCTGATTTGGGTGAGAAACTGCAGAAGCTGGTGACTGAGTTTGGAAAAGTGTGTGAAAGAAGAAAGCTGAGAGAAAATGTGAATAAGAGCAAGGTTATTAGGTTCAGTAGGGTTGAGGGACAAGTCAATTGGGAGGTAAGTTTGAATGGAGAAAAACTGAGAGAATTGAAGTGTTTTAGATATCTGGGAGTGGATTTGGCAGCGGATGGAACCATGGAAGCGGAAGTGAATCATAGGGTGGGGGAGAAGGCGAAAGCTCTGAGGGCGTTGAAAAATGTATGGAAATCGAGGACGTTATCTTGGAAAGCAAAAATGGGTATGTTTGAAGGAACGATGGTTCCAACAAAGTTATATGGTTGCGAGGCGTGGGATATAGATAGAGTTGTGCGGAGGAGGGTGGATGTGCTGGAAATGAGATGTTTGAGGACAATATGTGGTGTGAGGTGGTTTGCTCGAGTAAGTAATGAAGGGGTAAGAGAGATGTGTGGTAATAAAAAGAGTGTGGTTGAAAGAGCAGAAGAGGGTGTTTTGAAATGGTTTGGTCACATGGAGAGAATGAGTGAGGAAAGATTGACCAAGAGGATATATGTGTCAGAGGTGGAGGGAACGAGGAGAAGTGGGAGACCAAATTGGAGGTGGAAAGATGGAGAGAAAAAGATTTTGAATGATCGGGGCCTGAACATGCAGGATGGTGAAAGGCGTGCAAGGAATAGAGTGAATTGGAACAATGTGGTATACCAGGGTCGACGTGCTGTCAGTGTATTGAACCATGGCATGTAAAGCGTCTGGGGTAAACCATGGAAATTTTTGTGGGGCCTGGATGCGGAAAGGGAGCTGTGGTTTCGGTGCATTATACATGAAAGCTAGAGACTGAGTGTGAACGAATGTGGCCTTTGTTGTCTTCTTCTAGCGCTACCTCGCGCACATGCGGGGGGAGGGGGTTGTCATGTCATGTGTGGCGGGGTGGCGACGGGAATGAATAAGGGCAGACAGTATGAATCATGCACATGTGTATATATGTATATGTCTGTGTGTATATATATGTATACATTGGGATGGAAAGGTATGCAAATTTGCGTGTATGGACGTGTATGTATATACATGTGTATGTGGGTGGGTTGGGCCATTCTTTCGTCTGTTTCCTTGCGCTACCTTGCTAACGCGGGAGACAACGACAAAGAAAAATAAATAAATAGAAATATATATATGTGTGTGTGTATGTGTAGATATGTGCGTATGTGTATGTATGTGTATATGTGTGTGCATATGTATGTATGTGTGTGTGTATGAGTGTGTAAGTGTATGTGTGTGTTTATGTATGTGTAAATGTGTGTATGTGTTTATGTGTGTACGTATGTCCATGTAT